>NC_057404.1:4513122-4638954 GCF_019320065.1 Cervus canadensis
TCACCAGCCCAGCTTGGATGCATGAGACCAGTGCTCAGGGCTGGTGCACTGGGAAGACCCAGAGGGATGGGATGGGGAGGGAGATGGGAGGGGGGATCGGGATGGGGAACACATGTGAATCCATGGCTGATTCATGTCAATGTATGGCAAAAACCACTACAATATTGTAAAGTAATTAGCCTCCAACTAATAAAAATAAATGGAAACAAAAAAAAGAAAATGTGCCTCAGTGAGATTTAATAACAATTCCCAGGTCTCCCAGAGAAAAAGCAGAGTTGGAACTAGAACACGAGCAGGGGATTTGCTCCAGAGCTGATGTTTTCAACTTTAAAATTTTACGTGAAAAGGACAACAGAGGCCATGTATGTACTTTCCCACAAACCCATCGTGTCTCTTGGGACTACTCATTTTCCTTTCCCTTCCAGCCTCTACCTACCTTTACCCACTCTATTTCCCCACATCCAGCCATAGACAGGAAAGAAGGAAGACATTATTATTTCCCATCAAAGACAAGACCACTTCTGTGTTTTGCACATCATATCCCCGGCAAAGACTAAGTGTTGAATCCATTTTTGATTTGGGGTAGGAAATGGCAACCCACTCCAGTATTCTTGCCCAGAAAATCCCATGCACAGAGGAACCAGATGGGGCTACAGTTCATGAGGTCACAAAGAGTTGGACACGAGTGACTGAGCATTCATGCGTGCCATTTTTGATTCATCAAGACAGACAGAAATATCATCAAATAAAAAAATACTTCCTGGATTCCTGTTTGTGCCGAAGACACAAAGACTCATTTAAAAAATTAAAAAGGCCCTTGTGTTAGGAGGTTACAATACATTTTTATGTAAACACACAACCAAGTAACCCTCAAGAAGAATGGGAGATGACTGCTCAGTGAGTGAGACAGGAAATGGATGAACCAGGAGATGCCAGCAGGGAGAAAAGAACATCTGCTTATGGGGAGCAGAAAAGACTTTCTGAGGTTGTTGGCATTTGATCTGGACTTTGAAGATTAGGTGAGGCTTTTAAGACAGGCAGGAAACTCCACCAGGGATGTATGGGAGTCTTTAGTCTTGTGTTTCGTTTACTTGAGTTTATTTTATATTGGTCCTAGTGGTAAAGAACCTGCCTGCCAACTCAGGAGACATAAGAGATGTGGGTTTGATCCCTGGATTGGCAAGATCCCTTGGAGGAGGGCATGGTAACCCACTCCAGTATTTTTGCCTGGAGAATCCCATAAACAGAGGAGCCCGGTGGAGCCCTGGTGGGCAGAGAGTCAGACGAGACTGAAGTGACCTAGCACACATATCATCTTACCCACAGTCAGGAATGTCCAACAAAGCACAGTGAATGAACACACAGGGCTACAGAAAACACATTATCTTCCTTTGTCTGTCAGTGGTTTTGCCAGGAATACAGATATGACTTACTTAGAGTGAGAACAAACCAAGGAGACATCAAAACAAAACATTAAAAGCCTAAAATGTGGTAATAACTGGTATATTTTACTTTTGCTACATTCTAATTCTTTTAGGAGTTACAGGGGGCATGGGTTCTCTGCATAAACTAAAATGGGAAAAGCCTCAGGAAATTTGGTACATGAACTAAGCAGTAAGGAGAATATCTGACTCATTTTTCTTCAATGAAAGAAAATGTACCCCAGTGACTACAAAAAATATGAATGTACCCACGCAGCCATCATGCATCTGCTTCCCAGATCTTTCCTTATCTTAGGAAGGTGCCTTAGTCTGCTGTTTAGAATACCATGCACAGGTCAGAAAAGGACTATCTCACTACCCCCAGATGCATGAAATTTACTCTCTTCAGCTGAATCGTTCCAGCACCATCAGGACTTCAGGAGCAGACTCCATGTTTCATGAGACTCTCAGGCTGTGCTCACAGAAGCCATGTGACGAAAGGCGTGAGAGTCTATGCTGCTGGAGACATCTGCATGGCTGTAGCACAGATGCTGGGCCAAGTTCTTGAGGGAGGAGAAGCTCTGCTCCCCAGTAGAGACCTAGGAGCTAAGAATTTCCGCCCCCGTCACCGCAGCTGCTCGCTGTGGCCTCTGCCGCAGCTCCACGCGGCCGGACCGCCCCGGTCTCCTTGGGAGCAGCCCGCTGGGCCCTGAGCTATGTACCGAGCTGTCACAGCAACCAAAATCGCCTGCTTGCCCACAGGGTTCCACGGCTGCACCTCCACCTGACCCTGTCCTTGCTGAATCTAAGTGCAAGTTCCTACAGGGAGGACAAGGGCATCAAACGGTGCGCTCTCTGCTCTTCGGCAGCAGCAACAAGATGGGCATCTCAGCCTCATTGGCAAAGACTATGGGCTTTCGTGGTGACTCACCAGTAAAAATTCTGCCTGCCAATGCCTGCCAATGCAGAGAAAAACTAGAGTCCTCCCATCCCGAGACTTGGGACATTTACCAGGGCGACTCCCAAACTGATATTTACCAAGGTAACTCTGTCTGCACTGCATTTACATATTCCAGAGGTCTTATTCCATACTGTTTTCCATCGAGAGCTTTCCAACTATTACTTGACCAATAATGAAGCCCTTGTGTCCATAAAAGGGAGTGTATTTCCTTAAGCATCCCCATTTTGGGAAAACAGTCTTTTTTGCTGGCTGGTATTTGGCTAGGAATGTCACATGTGAGTTTGTTGCTTTTAAAATATAATTCCACATACAATTCCACGCAAGTCGAAATTAATTAATGATTCTATTGATTGGCACAGTTTGCCAAGACTGCCAATATACCTGTGGAAATATTTCTAGTATATTTTTCAATTAATGTAGAATCACAGTTTTTTTTCTGAAAATTAATATCTTCCTGAAAATAATGATAATAGCGATGTGTTAAGTGGTTTACAGACACTGGCTCTTTTAATTATCAGTGTGAAGTAAGTATTATTGTCATGATTTTTTTTTTCTGGTTTTACTTTATTTTATTTATTTATTTTTTTTTTTTGCAGTGGGTTTTGTCATACATTGACATGAATCAGCCATGGAGTTACATGTATTCCCCATCCCGACCCCTGCTCCCACCTCCCTCTCCACCCGATTCCTCTGGGTCTTCCCAGTGCACCAGGCCCGAGCGCTTGTCTCATGCATCCCACCTGGGCTGGTGATCTGTTTCACCATAGATAGTATACATGCTGTTCTCTCAGAACATCCCACCCTTGCCTTCTCCCACAGAGTCCAAAAGTCTGTTCTGTACATCTGTGTCTCTTTTTCTGTTTTGCATATAGGGTTATCGTTACCATCTTTCTAAATTCCATATATATGTGTTAGTATGCTGTAATGGTCTTTATCTTTCTGGCTTACTTCACTCTGTATAAGGGGCTCCAGTTTCATCCATCTCATTAGGACTGATTCAAATGAATTCTTTTTAACGGCTGAGTAATATTCCATGGTGTATATGTACCACAGCTTCCTTATCCATTCATCTGCTGATGGGCATCTAGGTTGCTTCCATGTCCTGGCTATTATAAACAGTGCTGCGATGAACATTGGGGTGCACGTGTCTCTTTCAGATCTGGTTTCCTCAGTGTGTATGCCCAGAAGTGGGATTGCTGGGTCATATGGCAGTTCTATTTCCAGTTTTTTAAGGAATCTCCACACTGTTTTCCATAGTGGCTGTACTAGTTTGCATTCCCACCAACAGTGTAAGAGGGTTCCCTTTTCTCCACACCCTCTCCAGCATTTATTGCTTGTAGACTTTTGGATAGCAGCCATCCTGACTGGCGTGTAATGGTACCTCATTATGGTTTTGATTTGCATTTCTCTGATAATGAGTGATGTTGAGCATCTTTTCATGATTTTTGAAATGAAGAAACTAAAATATGAGGATGAGGGCAGTATGCCAGGCCTTTCTGTTAGTGAAATACAAGACCTGGGGTACTCCCTTATGCCCTTCATACTTTAGTTTCTTCATTTCAAAAACTGCGATAATAATGCTTACTTTGATAGTTTACATATGATGATGTGGCATATGTAAAACCAAAATGATAGCTATGATTGAGACTGAAGTTTGATTCTGCACCAGCTCCTCCACTGAAACGAAGTTCTCTTAGCACAACAGTTTACACAATGCAATGCCTTACATAAGATTTTAGAAGTGGCTGATACAATAAGTAACCCTTGCCTTTTTATTAACTATAAAACATTAATATTTGTTTTTGTTATTGTTTAGCCCCTAAGCTGTGTCTGACTTTTTGTGACCCCATGGACTGTAGCCCGCCTGGCTCCTCTGTTTATGGGAGTTCCCAGGCAGGAATACTGGAGTGGATTGCCATTTCCTTCTCCAGGGACCTTCCGGACCCAGGGATCAAACTCAGGTCTCCTGCATTTGCAAGTGTTGGCAGGTGGATGCTTCACTGCTCAGCCACCAGAGAAGCCCATGGTCTCCAGTGAATGTCAATGCAGAAATGGCTCTTGAACCAAAAAATATACGATTTCATCTCGCCTGCTTAAAGCAGGTTCCTTTTCCCTCTCAGATGCCTCCCTGCACTTATTTTTCTCTCCATATTTTATTATGTCTTTGAGTGACTGGGATGAAACCCAACATCCTTAGCACAATCTATAAAGGCCTTCACTATCCTTTTGGACCAACCTTTCCAGCCCTGTGTTGTAATACCATATGCTGATACTCTGAATTTTTCCCATTTTCCTGGACACACCACATCCTTGCATAAAATAAGATAATATGCCTTTGCACATGCTTCATCCTTTTGCACAAAGTTTCTCCTATCCTCACCATCGTCTTCCGGAAAATTTCTATACATCTTCCCAAACCCAGTGGAAATGTTACCTTCTCAATGAAATGTCTTTGATTTTCTAAGACACAAATCTCTGCTCTTGTCCCACCGCACAGCAATCCTAGTGGTGATGACAAGGGCTACAACTTCTTCAAGGATCAGCTCTTTGCGGGGTGCGCTATACACACTCAATAAATATTTGCCAGATTTATGCCTTCTATCTTTTTGTAGTAAATGCAGTAATAAACTCCAAATGTTTCTTATAATAATTGCCACTTAAAAAGGAAAATAAACAAGGTCATGAGTCAGTACGTACCCTGGTGGAGGTAAACTTGCGAAAGGGACCTAAACAGAAAGACAGATACCTAGAGGAGACAGAGGGATGAAGACAATGCAAATGATTTCCTCTAGTTTTCACTTCTCTCATCTGGGCACATGCTAGGGAGCAAAGAACAAGCCCCTGGCAGCTGACTTCTGATGAAGCCCAGGAGGCTAGGACTGTCAAGTCCTGGCTGCTAAAGGACCTTTCCGCTGTGTAATCAGGAGAGCAGATGGCAGAGCTGGTGTTTAAGCAACTCAGCTACCACGCAGCAGGGTGCCTGCCAAAGGATGTGTTCAACAAATGTGTATTGTCATGGTTGCCATGCGCCCCAGAAGGGAAGGTTACATCCGCCCTGGAGATAGGCCACCTGAGCCCAGCTGACAAAGGCAGGCCTGACTTCAGGAATTAGCTTTGGATCTTCTCCAGCACATGAACAAACTCCACCGAGGCCCTGGTATTCTACACGAAACACTTAGGCTTGGAACATGTTCAAAGCAGCCGGAGCAGTATCCCACCAGTGTCTAAAAAAACCAGTAAAAGCTCCTGTGGATAATTTCATTCTAAAAAGCACAGTTTTCCTCTGTCCCTGGCAGGAAGAAGTAAGTGTAAAATTAAACTAGCTGACTTGTTTTGTGCAATTATATAATACAGACTTTTGGTGTTAGAAAACACCTGCCAAAGACTGATTTTAGTTTTATGTAATTAGTTTTTTCAGTGTGGTTCTAAAGAACAACTTCCTATGGAGGTTAATCTTGATTATTTTTTATAATAAATCCATATCATCAAAATAAACGTTCATAACAATGTGTATTATTTTCTTTCCTATGGCAGAAGGCCACCTCTCCTTTTGCTTTAATATTAGTATCAAATCATATAAAAGTGATACCAAGTTACCAGGCTAAAAGAAGATAGTATTGAGGGTTGAGCAGAATAAGCCAGAAGATTGCATTATTTAATAGATTTAGATTGTCACCTACTGCGTCACAAAATTTTCTCCTCATAAATTGAATTTTAGAATACAGTGATTAAGTTCAGAAAGGTTTTTTTTTAAACTGAGATACGATTGACATATAGCATCTTACTGTTTTCAGGTGTATAACATGATGAGTTGGTGTTTATATACACCATGAAATGATCGCTACAAGAAGTCCGGTTAACGTCCATCACCACACATCGCTACAGTATTTTTTCTTGTGATGAGAACTTTTCAGATCTGCTCTCTTAGCAATTTTCAAATATGCAGTATAGTACTATTAACAACAGTTACCATTCTGTACATAATATCATATAACTTATTTGTTCTATAACTGGAAATTTGTACCTTTTGACCCCCCTTCACCCATTTTATTTCTGCCCACTATACCTTTGGCAAACATCAATCTGTTCTCTGTATCTATGACTTTGGCAGATTCTTTTTTCTTTTTGTCTTGTGGGGGTTAGACTCCACAGATAAGTAAGATCATATTGTAGCTTGCTTTCTCTGACTTGTTTCACTTAGCATAATGCCATAAAAGACCATCCATGAGATCGCAAATGGCAAGATTTCCTTCATTTTTATGGTTGAAAAACATATATGTATCATATTTTCTTTAACCACTTATCAATTGATGAACAGTGAGGCTGTTCTGTATCTTGGCTATTGTAAATAATGCAGAGATGAGCACTGAGAGTGCACATATATTTGGGGTTAGTGTTTTTGTTTTCTTCAGATAAACACCCAGCAGTGGAATTGCTGGATTGTATGGTAGTTCTGTGTTTAGGTTTTTAAGGGACACCCATACTATTTTGCATAGTGGCTGCACCGATTCGTATTTCCCCCCATAGCGTACAAGGGTTGCCTTTTCTTCACATCCTTGCCAGCACTTGTTATTTCTTGTCTTTTTGATGACAGTCATTCTAACAGGTGTGAAGCGATGTCTCAGGGTTTTGACTTGCATTTTCTTTAGGATTACTGACATTGAGTACCTTTTTATGCACTTGTTGGCCATTTGTAAGTCTTTTTTGGAAAAATGTTCATTCAGATCCTCTGCCCCTTTTTTAATTGGATTATTTGCCCTTTCACTATTGACTTTATATTTTGGATACTAACGCCTTATTAGATGTATGATTTGCAAATATCTCCTCCCATTCTGCAGATGGTTCCCCTTGCTGTGCAAAAGCTTTCTAGTTTGAGGTAGTCCAACTTGTCTATTTCTACAACCAAGGGATTTTTTAATAAGACTCCAGATTAAATCCTAGGATCTCCACTTACAAGTTAATTTAACTTGGACAAAAACTCTTTAAGACTCAGTTTCCTTATTTGTAAATTGTGTATAATAATATGTACAGTGTTGTCAGAAAGATGGCATGAAAAGATATGAGTCTATAATTTTGTATAATGCATGATAGGAATTCAATCAGTAGTCATTTACTTGTTTATTATTATTATTATCATTATTGAACTCCCCAAGAACAGTTATAAGCTAGAATCTATTTCAAGCTCTCAAAATCTGGTTCACAAACATTTCCCATCCACAGTCAATAAATAATAAAAGGTACATGCAAGTCAACAAGTCTCACAATTGTTTTGGGGTAATGTCACCATAAAGGAATGTAATAAACCGGGGGGGGTGGGCTCATATAAAACAGTGGGATGAAAAACTCAGTTGTGTAAACTATTGAAAAGCTGAGATACTTGAGGACTTTCCAGACAATAAAAGTTCTTAGCTAAGTTGTAGAATGGCTAAAGTATTCTTTATTATGGGATATTTAGCAAGCTTTCAACTAGGACTCTGAAGAGTCAAAAAGGGACAGTTAGTGAAAAACTTTGTTGATGAAAATTGAGTTGACTATTTTTCTGGGACACATGGATATTTAATTACTCAGCAGGAAAAATATTTTAGAAAGACTCATATGGTGAGGGTAATTGAGAAATATAATTAGTTGATCAAAATGTCAGTTAAAATTTCATCAATAGGAGGGAGCTCCTACTTGAATGGGGTTTAACCCAGATGGGATCCAAGGATGTTTAAACACAGATGGGTTAACTAAAGAATCATCACTGCAGCAGTCAATGAAAATCACTTTATTTTGTACATTATTATCTTAGTAAATATGAGCAAACTCCAGGAGATAGTGGAGGACAGAGGAGCCTGGCGTGCTACAGTCCATGGGGTTGCAGAGAATTGGACAAGACAACAGCAATGCAGTAAAATTATCAAAAGATCAAAGCACCACTCCTACCTAGCTGCTACCTAGAAAGACATCTCTGTAGTGAAGTTCATGCTCATGAAATAAAGCAGCTATACTATTTTTTTTATAAAGTTCTACCATGGAAAAGGGTCATGGCTTATCTAATATTTTTGTTTGTTTAATTTATGAGAATAAACCCAATGCATCTTTCAGGATCACAGAAGGAAATTGGGATGTACAAATAATTTAGCTGAAGAGGATTTAATGAGGGCCCCACTTACAGAAGTATGAACAGCATTAAGTAAAGCAACAGGCCTGATGAAGCACCCAAGTGCTGGCAGAAAGAGGAAGCTGTTACTATGTTTGAGTTTAAGGTATACAGAGCCCAACAAAAGATGTAATCATGGGAAAGGGACCAAGAGGAATTCAAGGTCTGCCTAAGGGGCACCTCAGAAGGAAGGGAGCAGAGAAAATAAATACCGCTGTTTCCTGCCTCCCGCAGATTTCCTGCTCTAGTCTCCTGACTGATGTCAGAGGGCAAAGCACTTGAAGTCAGACCCTAAAGGCATCTGAGTGGTGCAGTTTGTTAAGTTTGCCCACAGCAGACCAGAGAAGGAGAGACAGAATCTGGAAAGGAAAACAGAAAGTAACGACCCCAGTCAGCCACAAATCAGACGATTCCTTACATTCTACTGGGACTCCATTTATTAAGTGTCTTCAGAACAAGAGAATAACGATGATGGTAATCCTCCTTTAATCCTAAGGGGAAAGAAATCATACCAGTAACAAGATCTGCTGAGAAGGTTGTAGCACTGGGGTTAAACTGGTGGGCTCAGCCGCACATTAAATCCTGTCTCGGCTACTTATTTGCTGTGTGAGTCTGGGCCGTTAATCCCTCCAAACCTCAGCCTTCTCAGCTAGAAAAGGAAGAGAAAAATATCTCTATCACGCAGGGTTGTAAGAAATAAATGAGATAATGCTTCTTACGTGTTTAGCATGGCTTCCCTGGTCGCTCAGGCAGTAAAGAATCCACCTGCAATTCAGGAGACCCAGTTTCGATCCCTGGGCAGGAAGATCCCCAGGAGAAGGGAATGGCAACCCACTCCACCCTTCTTGCCTGGGAAATCCCACGGACAGAGGAGCCTGGCGACTACAGCTCATGGGGTCAAGTCAGACCCAACTGAGTAACTAAACAGGCACACACAGAGCCTTGCAAATTAAAATATTTGTTTCTTCTTGTTTTCAACAAACCTGTATAAGTCATGGATGTTTCATTTAGCTTAATTTCAGAAATGTGTTTGGAAAGACATTGTCAGTTGCTTTCTTTTCTGAAATCAACTGCAGTGACCTTCTCACAGTGGGACTATCTTCCTTCCATAATAGTATGGGGAGAATACTAATTACCTCTGCTCCACTGTTATTATCCAAACTCCAGTCTCCTTTGTAGTTAGAAAATCCTCTGAGACCTCTTTGGGCAGAGCATACAGCGAGAGCCTATTTTTCTCAGCCTCTATGTGATTAGGTGCAGCCGTAGGACTAAGTCCTTGCCAGTGAGATGTGAGCATAAGTAATGCAACAGCTCCCAAGCCACGCTCTTAAATTAGGCAGATTGTCTTATACTTTCTCTTTTAAATAAGCCAGGAATCATGGAGTGAGGCTCACCCTGAAGGGAGGTGCAGTAAGTTAGAAGAATCGCTAATGGAGAAGAGACAGTCTGTACCCCTGCACTACCTCCAACTCAGACTTCTTTGAGAGACAACTACACATCGTCTACCTTGTTTAAAAGAATAACCTGTGCATGATTTGGGCTTCCCAAGTGGCGCTAGTGGTAAAGAACCTGCCTGCCAATTCAGGAGATGTAAGAGACACGGGTTCAATCACTGGATCAAGAAGATCCCCTGGAGGAGGGCACGGCAACCCACTCCAGTATTCTTGCCTGGAGAATCCAATGGACAAAGGAGCCTGGCAGGCTCCATGGACCTCATAGTCCATGAGGTTGCAAAGAGTCAAACACGACTGAGTGACTTAGCATGCACACACATGCATGATTCACATAGATGATTGAAAAATAGATATATAGACTGATATAGACATATAGATATGTATGCATGATATGCATATATATGTATAGAAAGAGAGAGAGAGAGATTTATGTTGAGGTAAGCTAGAGATAGAGACAAAGAGATAGGATGAGGAAGACATCAGAGAGAGTGACTTAGAAATCACCACAAATTCTTGGGTACTGCCCAAAACTTAAGTTATTTTTTTGTTGTTGCTTTTAGCTACAAGATTTAGGGGAAAAAAGTAAAATAGAGTGACAATAATAACCTTATCCAGAGAGAATTCTTGTAGCTATTTTTAGGCTCTTTTCCTCCATTTCACCAGAGACTTTTCTTGCCGGGACTATCTCCTGTTCCAGAAAAGCAGATCAAGGCCCTGATTTTGAAGGCAGGTTCAAGAAGGATGAATCAACTCAGGTCTCTACATCAAGACTGAGAACAAAGCTTGGTAGTCCTTTATCATCTCCTTTTGTTCTGGCCTCTGTGACCTCCAAAGAGACCGTGCTTACAATTTTCTCAGAGTACAAGGCTTCTGTGATTCATCTCCTGGCTGTTTCCGTGGGTAGGACTATGCCAGGAGGGCAGTTCTCAAGGGATGTGGGAGGAAGGAGTTAGCGCAGTGACACCGCAGCGGAGCCTAGAAGCCTCTTCTCTAGGCAGAAGCTTAGTGAGCGTGTGCTCTGCAAGCGTCACTCTTTTAATCTGCACTGCTTCCCTGCAAGCTGTCTTTTAAAACCCTAGTTGTAAAAACAGAGAACCTAAAACTCAAAGGAATTGTGAAAGTATTATGAGTACCTGTCCAAGGTTACCCTACAACTAACAGTTGGCACGGTCAAGATTGCAACCTAAATCTCTGTGTGTTAGTGGCTCAGTCCTGTCTGACTCTTTGCAGCCCCTGGACTGTAGCCCGCCAGGCTCCTCTGTCCATGGGATTCTCCAGGCAAGAATACTGGAGCGGGTAGCCAATCCCTTCTTCAGGGTATCTTCCCAACCCAGGGATCGAACCTGGGTCTCTTGCATTGCTGGCAGAATCTTTACCATCTGGGAAGCTCTAATCTAAGTCCACCTGGCTCCAAAGTCTATGCTTTTCTTCACCAAACTTCACTTTTTTCACTTATAAATATATACATATATATGTTTTAAAAATAATAGCTATCTTTAAGGGATACTATGAGGATAAAGCATGATACTAACGCACATTGTTACTGTTTAATAGAAAGTGGTTAATAATAGTATCTGTTAATATTAATATACTTGCTATTATTATTATTATTGCACTAAACACTATAAAAGCAATATGTGATAAATTTTGTCTAATGTTAACTGATAGTAGATAGTAAAGAACATAGATCTTAGACCTTGTCATTTCTGAAGCCTCACGGAGTGTTTCAGCATTTCATTTACGCCCTCAGTGCAGGCAGACTTATGCTGTAAAGTTCTGGCCTGTGCATCTCTATTTTCCTTCCTGTGAAGCAAAAAGCAAATAGGTTGAAATAGAGGTCATTTGTTAAAGGACCTAGGCTCTAGGGACTGTTTCAGGGACTCTAGAGAGCAAACATATAGTCTCTTGTTTAAAAGGTGGGATAATCCATGAAATGATCATTTATCTTCCACCCATTTAATAAGGCAAAGTACTGTCACAGATAAAAGATAATATACTAAATAATAAGATAAAATAAATTAAGAGAAATGAAAGCATAGCTAAAACAGTAAAAGGTAAAATTTAAAAGTAGATTCCAAGAATAAAAAGAAGTTTAATGTACTCATTGAAAACTGGATGAAACTAAGCGAATAAAAACTAGGAAAAATATACTAGTGAAATAAAATATTATAACCAAAGTCACAGTAGACTAAGAAAAGTAAGATAAAGAAAGCCCAGAAACATTTTAAAAATAAAACAAAAAATATTTGAAAATATAAAATTAACCAGTTAAGACATTATGAGGTGTGAAAATAATGTCAAGGAATTTTATTAGGATGTATAAATGAGGCTGCTTCTAAGACCCAAAGCATAAATCCTCATACGGAAACTATCCAGGCTTTTAAGGCCAATTACTTAGTTACTAAACTATAAATGACATCACCAAGCAGACAGGTACTCACATCAACATTCTAGCAGCTGCTCTTGACTCCTTACTCATCACCCCACATCCAAGCAATCAGGAAGTCCTATTTATTCACCTGCAATGTTTATTTTGAAACCATCCGTTTCTCGTCACGTCTACTGCTAACATTCTGTTTCAAAGGTCCACTATTTCTGAGGTTTTATTCTTGCTCGCCATCAACCTCTACTCCATGCAGAGATCAGAGTAACCTCTTACAAAGTCAGAATGGTCACCTCATCTGCCATTCCCTGATTAAAAGCAGTGACCACCTTTGTCTTCCATTTATGCCGAAGCCTCTCACCATGATCTAGAGGACCCTGTGAAGCGTGTCTCCTTCTAATTCTCTGAACCACTTTCACAGCCTCACTTCTGTGTCAAGCTCGTGACCGTCCCATTGGTTTTTCCTTCAATTTTCCTATAGCACCCAAAACATGCCAGCTCTTTCCTGCCTCAGAGCATCAGCTTGAATGCAGAAAAGCTCTACAATCAGAATTCACAGCTCCAGGGTGGCTTTTATGGTGGCCTCATTGTACTGTTCCAAGTCTTAGCTTCCAGTCTCAGATCCTAAAACAGACCTCCTCTGATCACCCAAACTAAATAAACCCTTATTCTAATTACTCTCAATCTTAGACCCTGTCAACTTCATACCAATTGTCTGTCTGTAATTTAGCATCTGTTCCTAATATTTGCCTGTCCCTCTCCCCCAGTAGAATGTAAGCTCCATGAGACAGGACAACAGCTATGTAATTCAGCCTGGCATGGAGCCAGACGCATCAGTGTCTCCTAAATACTTCTGAACGAAAGACCATGCTGTGGGCTTCCTTTTCAAAGCTTTGGTCTCCCCAGTAGATGAAAATCCTTCACATCAGAACCAAGGAATGGAAAGCAGGATGAGCAGTCCTGGGGCCCTTCCCCTACCCCTGGCATCTCGTGCCCCACGTGTACGGTCTCCCACAGATACCAGGGTAGGAGGACTCGGTACGGCAAGAGGAAACGCTGCAGCCTGGCTCCTTAAAGCCTGTCATTTGCAGTCTGGTCAGTCTCCCTTCCTGCAGCGATTCTTTGTTCTTGAGCAACATAAGGTTGAACACCACGGCATTGCCGTTAGTGCCACTTATTATGGTTCAACATAATAAACACACATTGGTCCACAGAAAAGAGGACGTATAATTAAAGCTAAAGCACGAGCTACAAATAATAAAACGCACCCGACCAATGTCTCAGAGGTTATTGCAGGATAAAAGTATATTTTTAAATTAAGTTTTTAAGTAAATTAGATTAAATTTTAAAATTAAACTGAATTAAAGAAAATATCTCAGAGACTAAACTGGCATTCAATACAGCTCTCATTTACATCAGACCATAAGTATCAGTACCTTTATTTCCTGTGAGACCAAAATAAACTATCATCTCTTTGCTCTGGGTATTTACAAGAAGGATTACAGAGGACAGGAAACAGGAAAAAGCATAGCATTGGTTCCCGTAGGCTGGCAGTGAGGCACAAAATCACCTAAAATATAAGAAGGATATTCAACACAAGCCCAAACAATTACAAGCAGACCATTCAGAAGTTTTCAGCAAGATGCATATACTGCTAAGAGTCTACATTTTGAAGAGTAAAAATAAATAGATTTCTTCTCCAGAAAAGCTCCACATAAATCCAGATATCTCTCCTCACAGTGCAAAATAAATAACTGTCACTGATTCCTGACATCAGTGTTTTAAATCGGATCCTTTTCAAGAGTCAAAAACTCAGTGAAGGGAATAAGCTGGCCCCTTTGCAAAGTCTAGCGTCAAGCTTCATGTCAAACCACCCTCCACTGAATCCTGATGCTCCTTAGCCCTTGCTCAAGGTGAACCCAGAAACTAAGCAAGAAGCAAGATGACTTTATTTGGGGCAAGCAAAGAAAGCAAAGTAGAGTCTCATTGCAAACACAGTTGACGGATGACCCAAGAAGGTCACTTTGAAGGTAATATAAAGGTATCCAGTAATCTCTGAGAAAGATGCAGGAATTAAATTGTGGAAGGAAAGAAATGCTTATAGCTATACACATAGTCCCTAGTATATGGCTGGAAAAAGTATGAATTGATAATATAGTCCTCACCCTTCCCCCAACATGTTTTGGTAATAACCCCATCAGCATAGGCTGATACATCACAACAGGTTAAAAAATGTGCATTAAATAGAAGTTCATCTCCAGCACCATCTGATATCTAGCCATCTTAGGAATTTAGTGGGCTTGTTGTTTACTGACTGATGCTTACCAACTAATGGGCCAACCACATACTTTAGATGGTGTAAGAGTTTGTCTGCTGCTTGGGAGTTAGTGAATTGATGCTATTCTCTTAATTCAGTGTATGATGATTTTATACAAACTTTTTAAATTTTCTAGCAATTGCTCCAAGCAAGATACCTTTAAAGGGTGAAAGCTGTCTTGGGGAGAATTCCCAATTTAGGGGTGTCTTGAGGGAAAAAAGTGGGCCTGGGGCTGGGATAGGAGTCGAAGCTCAGGAGAGCAGAGGAGAATGGCTTCACTGCTCTGTAGGAAACAAAGAATCCGCCCTTTCAAAGAAAGAGGAGAGGACATTTACGCTGCTTTCAGGTCTTGGCGATTGTAAATACTGCTGCAATGAACACTGGGGTGTATGTATCGTTTGGAATATGGTTTTCTCCAGATATATGCCCAGAAATGGTATTGCAGGATCATAGGGTAGCTCTATTTTTGGTTGTTTAAGGAACGTCCACACAGTACAGGCTGCATCAATTTACATTCCACCAACAGTGTAGAAGGATTCCCTTTGCTCCACATCCTCTCTGTTTATTGTTTGTAGATTTTTTTTGATGATGGCTATTCTGACCTATGTGAGGTGATGTATCTTTGTGGTTTTGAGTTGTATTTCTCTAATAATTTAGTGATGTTGAGCATCTTTTCATGTGTTTTTTAACCATCTATATGTCTTCTTTGGGGGCCTTCCCGTCTCAATGGTAAAGAATCTGCCTGTCAATGCAGGAGACACAGGAGACCCCAGTTCAATCTATGGGTTGGGAAGATCCCTGGAGGAGGAAATGGCTACCCACTCAGTATTATTGCCTGGAATATTTCATTGACAGAGGAGCCTGGAGGGCTCACAAAGAGTCACAAAGAGTCACAAAGAGTCGGACATAACTGAACAACTGAACACATGTCTTCTTTGGAAAAATGTCTATTTAGATCTGCTCATTTTTTGACTGGGTTGTTTTTTTTTTTTTTAATTGTGCTGCATGAGTTGTTTATATATTTTGGAGATTAATCCCTTGTTGATTGTTTCATTTTCAAATATTTTCTCCCATTCTAGTCTTGTTTTGTTTACAGTTTTGCTTTGTTTACAGTTTCCTTTGTTGTGCAAAGGAATTTAAAAAGATACATGTGCCCAAAATCTACTAATTTGCTAAGCATTTTTAAAGCATTTTTAAAACCAGTTTGTAAAATTTATTTGCAACATACAAAATTGAACCCATGACTACAGGTAAGAAAAATAAAGGTGAAAAATGTTTTTCTTCAGTTTAAATTTATGTTTTCAGAGGTAATTATTTCTTTTCTGCCTTATGAAAAAGTCAGGAAGCACATGTAATGTTTAGAACAAAAGATTTCCTTTTGGAAAAAGGAAAGAGTCTTGTCAAGAGGATACACTGGTCATAGCAAACACCCTCTTCCACCAACACAAGAGATGACTCTACACATGGACATCACCAGATGGTCAATACTGAAATCAGATTGACTACATTCTCTGCACCCAAAGATGCAAAGAATGGCTCTATAGAGTCAGCAAAAACAAGACCAGGAGCTGCCTGTGGCTCAGATCATGAACTTCTTGTTGCAAAATTCAGACTTAAATTGAAGTAAGTAGGGAAAACCACTAGACCATTCAAGTATGACCTGAATGGAATCCCTTATGATTATACAGTGGAAGTGAGAAATAGATTCAAAGGATTATATCTGATAGACAGAGTGCCTGATGAACTATGGACAGAGGTTCATGACACTATACGGGAGGCAGTGATCAAAACTGTCTCCAAGAAAAAGAAATACAAAAAGGCAAAATGGTTGTTTAAGGAGGACTTACAGATAGCTGAGAAAAGAAGAGAAGCTAAAAGCAAAGGAGAGAAGAAAAGATATACCCATTTGAATGCAGAGTTCCCAAGAATAACAAGGAGAGATAAGAAAGCCTTCCTCAGTGATCGATGCAAAGAAACAGAGGAAAACAATAGAATGGGAAAGACTAGAGATCTCTGCAAGAAAATTAGAGATACCAAGGGAACATTTCATGCAAAGATGGGCAGAGTAAAGGACAGAATATATGTGGACCTAACTGAAGCAGAAGATATTAAGAAGAGGTGGCAAGAATACACAGAAAACTATACAAAAATATTTTAATGACCCAGATAATCAAGATGGTATAATCACTCACCTAGAGTCAGACATCCTGGAATGTGAAGTCAAGTGGGCCTTAGGAAGCATCACTATGAACAAAGCTAGTGGAAGTGATGGAATTCCAGTTGAGCTATTTCAAATCTAAAAGGTGGTGCTGTGAAAGTGCTGCAATAAAGATGCCAGCAAATCTGGGAAACTCAGCAGTGGCCACTGGACTGGAAAAGGTCAGTTTTCATTTCACTCCTAAAGAAAGGCAATGCCAAAGAATGTTCAAACTATCACACAATTGCACTCATCTCACAGGCTAGCAAAGTAATGCTCGAAATGCTCCATGAACCAAGAACTTCCAGATGTTCAACTGGATTTAGAAAAGGCAGAGGAACCAGAGATCAGATTGCCCACATCCGTTGGATCATAGAAAAAAGCAAGAGAGTTCCAGAAAAACACCTACTTCTGCCTTATTGACCACACCAAAGCCTTTGACTGTGTGGATCACAACAAACTGTGGAAAATTCTCAAAGAGATGGGTATACTGGACCACCTTATCTGCCTCCTGAGAAATCTGTATGCAAGTCAAGAAGCAACAATTAGAACTGGACATGGAACAACAGACTGGTTTCAAATTGGAAAAAAGAATACTTCAAGGCTGAATTTGTCACCCACTTGTTTTACTTTTATGCAGAGTACATCATGCAAAATGCCAGGCTGGATGAAGCACCAGCTGGAATAAACATTGCTGGGAGAAATATAAATAACCTCAGATATGCAGATGACACCATTCTTATGGCAGAAAGTGAAGAAGAACTGAAGAGCCTCTCGATGAAAGTGAAAGAGGAGAGTGAAAAGCCTGGCTTAAAACTCAACATTCAGAAACTAAGATCATGCCTTCTGATTCCATCAGTTCATGGCAAATAGATGGGGAAACAATGGAAATAGTGACAGACTTTATTTTCTTGGGCTCCAAAAACACTGCAGATGGTGATTGCAGCCATGAAATTAAAAGATGTTTGCTCCTTGGAAGAAAAGCTATGACCAACCTAGACAGCATATTAAAAAGCAGAGACATTACTTTGCCAACAAAGGTCCATCTAGTGAAAGCTATGGTTTTTCCAGTAGTCATGTATGTATCTGAGAGCTGGACCATAAAAAAGCTGAGCACCGAAGAATTGATGCTGTTGAACTGTAGTATTGGAGAAGACTCTTGAGAGTGTCTTGGACTGCAAGGAAATCTAACTAGAAAATCCTAAAGAAAATCAGTCCTGAATATTCATTGGAAGGACTGATGCTAAAGTTGAAGCTCCAATACTATGGCCACCTGATGCGAAGAACTGACTTATTTGAAAAGACCCTGATGCTGGGAAAGATTGAAAGCAGGAGGAGAAAGGGGATGACAGAGGATGAGATGGTTGGTTGGCATCACAAGTCGATGAGCGTGAGTTTGAGCAAGCTCCGGGAGTTGGTGATGGACAGGGAAGCCGCATGTGCTGCAATCCATGGGTTTGCAGAGTCGGACACAACTGAGCGACTGAACTGAACTGAACTGATATTTCGCCTCACCACTTCTGCTTGGATCTTTGGGTAGGTTTCCTAATCTCTCACATCCAGTCCTTTTATTTTTAAAAGGGAAATAATAGCATCTACCTCATAAAGCTTGGAGGATTTAGTGAGATCTTGCATGTGAAGCATTCACACTGCCTATCACAAAGGGCTCGATAAATGTAAGATTTTTAAAAAGTAATAAACTTTCTCTTATTTTGTATTATATTTATATTTTATAAGTTTTATATTCACATATGGTGAGGCCAAGTAGTAGACAATTAACATGCGACAGCATGCATGTATGCTTTGGAGAAGGAAATGGCAACCCACTACAGTGTTCCTGCCTGGAGAATCCCAGGGACGGGGGAGCCTGGCGGGCTGCCGTCTCTGGGGTCGCACAGAGTCGGACACGGCTGAAGCGACTTAGCAGCAGCAGCAGCACACAGTCAGTTGTGTCTGACTCTCTGACCCCACGGGCTCCTCTGTCCATGGGAGTCTCCAGGCAAGAACACTGGAGTGGGTTGCCATTCCCTTCTCCAGGGGATCTTCCCGACCCAGGGATCAAACCCGGGTCTTCTGCACTGCTGGCAGATTCTTTGCCATCCGAGCCCCCAGGGGAGCTCTTACGGCAATTATACTCAGAGTTCTCACGAGGAAGGAGCATCAGATCACGCATGGACCAAACACCAAATACAGGTTTCGACCAAAGAACACGGGCAAAGGCTTTCTTGCGGTTTCCACAGGAAAGGCAAAGCAGCGGGAGCAGGTTCAGAACTGGCTGGTTTGAATGGCTGAGGTGGACTCAGGGGAAAGGGCTGTCTAGTGGCCTCTGTCTAGGGGATAGAGGCCCTGGGTGTGAGAGAGAAGACGGCTGAGGGCACGGCCTCAGGGTCACTGGTTTGCATATGAGTGGCTCTCTCCAGGAATTAACTCTCTCAAGAAGGGCACTCCTTCCAGGGTCAGCAAGGCCCCAGGTGTCAAAGCATCAGAAAATACAGAAAAATAAGACTTTTTTTTTTTAAGACATCTTCAGCTACACGTTTGATTCTCTTCTGCCACAAATTTTAGTAGGAGTTTGAACATTTGCCAGGAAATGGCCTGTATAAATAGAACACAATGTTTCTGTTTATTAAAATTGCAATTTCCAGATGTACTCTGTAATCAATAATAACCATTACCATAAAAGTATCAGGATAACAGGCACATCTTAAATTTACACAATGTTATATGCAAATATAATTCCATTTTTTAATTAAAAAAGACCACACAGTCTGCAGCTTGCCAGGCTATATATATCCACTAACCTATCCAGAGACATACAGAGAACTCTATATGTCATTCATTTGCTCAACAAATTGGCAAAATGGCTACAGACCAAGTATGATAAGAGACTGAACTAACGTAGTGGGAACTGTGTTAGGAAAAGGAGGAGAGATAAATAATATGCAGGAAGTAGAATCGAGACTACTTGGGGTCTAAGAGACAGTAACCAGGGATGCCCATCCCGTTGTGAGGAAAGATCAAGAGAGGAATATACATGCATAGTATAAAGCAGTCAGTTTTATTCATATGTTTGTCTTATTAGTATAAAATATTAATTTATAAAATTTGCAATAGTTACTGGAGTTTACTTTTTATACAGTCAGTACGTTATTTCACCATCTTTCATATTTGCTATTTTGAGGCTACATTACAGAATCATCCTCAAACCACTAATAATTAAAGATGACAGCTCTCCATAGTAAATCTAGTAAAAGTATAGAATTTATGGTTTTGCTGTCTAAATTCACAACAAAGAGAATACTTGACAATTTTTAAGGGAAAAAAAGCTTAGTCATAGGCAAATCTGTTATTTTACTGGGGTTATAAAGATACAGCCTCTAAATACATAGATTATTAGTCAAGACTTCTTCACTGTGCAAACCAAAGGGCCCCCCATCAAAAGGCACAAGTTGGAAAAAACTAAGACAATTTATTCTCTGAGTAACTTTAGGTCAAAGTTAAAGATGATTTATCAGGATTAAAAAATAGCACTGAATGTAGTAAATTTACGTCTCCGCTTTGTTCCCTGTCATTTCGTAACCAAAGATATTTCTACCCTGCCATAATGTGTATTTTTAATCAGACAGTATTAGCCACAGCAGAGCAAACCACAAGTCATAAGGACAGATGACTATAATTCTATTTATGTTAGAGATAGAGCTCTGTGACATTGCATATAAAGCAGGATTTATAAATCAAGTTAAATTTCTACTTCACTTCCATAATAATTTTGCTTCTAATGAAATCATTTTGACCCTAAATCTCAACTTCAAAAACATATTTTAAAAAATACATAATTTTTTCTACAGTGTTCTAAAGTAATATCACTAGTCTGCAAAAATAGCATCCATTTATTGATTACATGCTGCCTATGATAGAGTAGCATGGTGAAGAACCCTGAAAGCTTCAGGATGTTTATATGGGAGGAGTTCTCTGTTAAGATTAAACAGTAGCAGGTAAAGCCTGGTATTGTCTGACATCTGCCCTGGACAAGTAGATCATAGTTTTGCTTTACACAACTTCTAAGCTCTCAGGCTAAAGGAGAGCTTATCCTGAGCTGACTGACCCTCAATTTCTCAGATAAACTGTTCACTCTGCACATCGCCTGAGAAGAGAACTGCCAAAAATCTAAAATATTTCCTAATTCACCAATTCATTTTATCGATCTAAAGCGTGACATGCATATACTTCATGTTCTATTTAAAGTAGTAAATGTGCTTGCATTTTAGTAAGATGTGCACTGTATGTGGCTTACCTCAAAGCCACTCAATTCAGCTGTGTCCATAGGATGATATGTACACTGTCTGCAATGAGGATGTGGTAAACTAGTGCCTCCTAGTGGCTGGTACAAAACTGTGCAAATATATATTTCCAGCAAAGTCAAAAAGAATGGGAAAAATAGAATATACTACTTCTTACCCTACCAAACAAAAAAGATTATTGCCACCAGAAATATTTTTAAACAAATAATTTCTACATATGCTAACAAAATACTTGTTTAAATAGACATTTTAAAACTCTTTATAATTAAAAGCACATTTCAAATTGTCCAAAGAAGAAAAACTCAAATTTATTGTTGAATATACCAAGCTACAAAAATAACTCAATTCTCCCATCTCTGGAATGTTGTCTTAAAAATATAATTCAACAGGAACAAAAGTCTATATTCACATTGTTTATAAAGCAAACCTCAAAACTAAAAACTTCAATTTCCAACAAGAGGGAAATGTTTTAACAAATTCAAATGTGTCACCAATATGACATAATAAAATCATTCTCAGGTTTCATTACAAGTACTAGGGGAAGTGAAAAATGTTCTTGATAAAATATGCTTAACAAACACTGTAAAAATGGTCCATTTAATGTGAATGACTCCATAAAAGGACATATATGCATGTATATATAAACTGGAGGACAATATGAAACAAAGAACATGATTGCATTAAGGCAATAATCTTATATTTTTCTTTTACTAAAGACAATTTTTCTAGCATACTTTTAGGTTCACAGCAGAATTGAGAGGAAAGCACAGAGATTTCCCACATATTCCCTACACATTCACACGCATAGCCATCTTGTTATCAACATCCCCCCCCAGTATGGTACATTTGTTACAACTGAGGAACTTATTTTGATGCATCATTATCACCCAAAGTCCACAGGGTCCATGAGGGTTTACTTGTGGCGGTGTATATTCTGTGAGTTTAGATAAATGTTTCATTATGATGTGTGGCTTTCCTGGTGGCCCAATGGTAAAGAACTCACCTGCAAACGCAGGAGACATGGGTTCAATCCCTGGGTTGGGAAGATCCCCTGGAGGAGGAGCATCCCACTGACAAAGGAGCCTGATGGGCTACAGTCCATGGGCACAAAGAGTTGGACATGACTGAGCAATTAACACACATAACAAACACATACACAATGTTTCTTAGTTGAAAATAAATCATTGACAAGTAAAACTTATGGTTCAGACGCTGACACAATAGGATAAGGCAAAATTCTGTACCCTCACTGTATTTTCCCACTTTTTCAGCTCAAGCAGAGATGCATCAAGGAATTAGTAACCTGGAGCCTAGAAAAAGCCAGAAGGAGACAGATAACAAAAAGATGAAGGGCATGTTTCTGAGATGTTACAGAAGTGGCCTGCTCCCATTTGGTCGGGAGCGTATTTCCAGCTCTTCCTTTAATTTCATGTATGTTTTACCTGTGACAGATAAAACACTCTTCAGTTGGAAGGAAGGAAAGGAAGGAAGATGAGAAGAAAGGAGGGAAGGAAAAAACAGAGGGAGAAAGAAGGGAGGAAGTCCCATCATTGATCAAAGGAAACTTTGCCATTTTCAAAGCCGAAATGCATTTTAATATGTGTGATATTTGCTGAAAAAAGGAAAGGCAGGGGAAAAAAGAACTCAGAAAAACTACACTTTTATTATTCTTCTCCCCAAATTGGGAGTGCAATAAAGAAATGTAAGAAACTTTAAAAATAGATAAACCAAAAGAACCACTCACATTTCAACATCTTTATAAAAATATTTTAAAATGTTTTTAAGAAAACCATTTTAATTATATTTTATATTTTAGTAATCATAGTAAAACATGTGAATGTTTACCTCCTCCACCCACAATCACCTCACTTTAATATTCTGAATGTACTGATGCTATAGTATCAGTATCAGTCCACGGGTTCGCAAAAAGTCGGCCTGAGCTACTGAACAACAATGATACTATAAACCATCAGTCCCCAAGGTTTTTGGCAACAGGGACCAGGTTCATGGAAGACAATTTTCCCACAGAGGGAGGGGGAGGTTTCAGGATGATTCAAGTGCAGTACCTTCATCATGCTGCCTCTGACCTGATAGGAGATGGGGCCAGTCCATGGCCTGGGGGTCGGGGGCTCCTGCTATAAACGCAAAGTCATTTTCCTCAGCATGCCATTTGCCTGACTCAAGTTACTAAACCTTGGAAGCTTCTGAGTCCCAGTATAAAATAAAAAGGGGCTTTGAGTCACTGAAGAAACAGCATGATCCACTATGAATAAATCGAGTACAATGTAAACAAATCTAATTTTCAACCCTTTTCAAAACTAATAATGGAATTCTAAGCAGAGAAATTGTGACCAGAGAAAACAATGAAAGTTACGAATCTGGGCAATAAAGTGTTGGCAATTTTCAAAGGTAGGAAAAATAACTGCAGCATAATACATCTTACATTGTAACACATAAAGCACGAAATCTCCTTCACTTAGTCATCTGTGTTGTAATTAATTTGAAAGAGTGACTTTGTGGTGTGCAGAGAAATTGACATTTCAATAAAATGATTATCCCAGCTTTGACTTACAGCATTCCCCTTTCTCCTATTAATTATCAGTCAAATTACTTATTCAGCTCTCTGAAGAGGACATTTGATCAGCTTCATTTTAATGCCAAGCCTATGGTTGTATTCCAGAATTTTTTTGGAAATAACCATATGGATTTCTGAATAAGATGGTGACATAGACCCTCTATCCTCAAGGTCACTCCATCAGAAATCTGAGCTAGATATAGAGACAAATGGATTAGGAAAGAACAGAATCCTATGAACTCAAGAAGACTTTCCAAATAAGTTCATCTTTCATTAGTCTTTTTTTCCTCAGATATCCTATAGCACTTATAATCTGAAAAAAAGAAAACTATGTGTACTCCATGTATATACACGTGTTTTCACAGTCTTACAAGTTTCTGGTGTGCAACTATCACAGCTTATTTTACTACTAAATCTTCCAAAATCCCTGGCAAAACACATAACAGGTTCTTACTCATTTGTTAATTGGTCACTTCAAAAGTATTTAACTAATCAATGTTGGGAAATTCAGGAAAAATGGATCAAGTGTCTTTCTACAAAATTTAAAAAAAAATAACAAACCCTCAATTATATTTTCATTCCTAATACTCTAATAAGTTATTATACTATGAATTGCAATGCATTTTAAATATATGTGTTTGAACCTAGGGGGAAAAGTGATGAGAGAATATTTATTGTGAATAACCTCCCTTTAATGTCAGTTCCACACCAACTGAAGTGAAAGAGTAGATAGGACTTAACAGTCTTCAAGAAAAAGCGATATTGTTGTTTTTATTGCATCCTCTGCCTAAGAAAGGACTGAGACCTGCTGTCATTCTGCGTCAGCGCTCTGGGTCAGTGACAGAATGGAATTGATTTATTTCTCATTTTTATTTGTGAAAATCTGAGAATGTAGCTCTTACCCTTTCTTCCCCAGGGACAAAATATAACAGCGTGGATCCAGGATTCTCAAGCAGAGTCCCCATGCCAACACGGCACTCTCCTCCACCCTGGCCCCTCAGACCACCTTCTCACACCCTGGGCTACCTGCGCGTAGCCACTCTTGACTCTCCTGACTCACTCAAGGGAAAGCTGAAACCTGAGGCTCGAAGGTCATTTCAAGCTCCAGAGCTCAGCACACTCTGAACAACGTGTGACGTCTGGGGAACCCAATGAGGAGAACAGGAGGAAATCCCCTGCCCTCGCTGGGCCCCAGAGCCTTCGAGGGTTTCTGTCTGGAAACCTCAAAGAAAGATCATAAGGAGACTCAATGCAATCAGTGTGGAGTCAAGCTATATCTATATATATATGAGAGAAAGCTAACCACTTACAGAGATCTAAGTTGATCTGTTATTTCTTCAAGGAAATCCCCATGAGTCCCTAGAGTTCTTCTTGCCCTGGATTTCATCACCTACATCTTTCTCAGAACTCAACTGAATCACATCTCATTAGAAGAAATCGAGATGTTCACAGGTTAGGCATAGCACTAGATTTCTCTCTAGAAACCTCTTCTGCCAGGAACATGTGTGGCATGAAATTCTGGGTGTTCTGCTACTGCTCCTTATTGAAATCCTACCCAATTCACAAGCACAGCACAAATGCTGCCTCCTTATTAGAAACTTCCTTCATTGCCCTGATGGATATGTGTCTTTCTTCTTCTCCTTCTAAATAAACGGTGTTTCACCATTAACTTGGCACTTAGCACAACTAGCTTTCAATTCAGTTCAGTTGCTCAGTCGTGTCTGACTCTTTGCAACCTCAGGGACTGCAGCAGGCCAGGCCTTCCTGTCCATCACCAACTCCAGACCTTGCTCAAACTCATGTCCCTCGAGTCGGTGATGCCATCCAACCATCCCATTCTCTGTCATCCCCTTCTCCTTCTGCCTTCAATCTTTTCCAGCATCAGGGTCTTTTCAAATGAGTCAGTTCTTCACATCAGGTGGCCAAAGTATTGGAGTTTCAGCTTCAACATCACTCCTTCCAATGAACACCCAGGACTGATCTCCTTTAGGATGGACTGGTTGGATCTCCTTGCAGTCCAAGGGACTCTCAAGAGTCTTCTCCAACACCACAGTTCAAAAGCATCAATTCTTGAGCACCCAACTTTCTTCAGACTTCCCTGGTAGCTCAGATGGTAGAGCGTCTGCCCACAATGCAGGAGACCTGGGTTTGATCCCTGGGTCGGGAAGCTCTAGAGAAGGAAATGGCAACCCACTCCAGTACTCTTGCCTGGAGATTTCCATGGATGGAGGAGCCTGATAGGCTACAGTTCATGGGGTGGCAAAGAGTTGGACACTACTGAGCGACTTTACTTTCTTTTCTTTCTTTCTTCAGCTTTCTTTATAGTTCAACTCTCACATCCATACATAACTCTCGAAAAGCCATAGCTTGGACTAGAAGGACCTTTGTCGGCAAAGTAATGTCTCTGCTTTTTAATATGTTGCCTAGGTTGATCATAGCTTTTCTTCCAAGGAGCAAGCATCTTAATTTCATGGCTGCAGTCACCATCTGCTGTGATTTTGGAGCCCAAGAAAATAAAGTCTGTCACTGTTTCCATTGTTTCCCCATCTATTTGCCATGAAGTGATGGGACCAGATGCCATTATCTTAGTGTTCTGAATGTTGAGCTTTAAGTCAGCTTTTTCACTCTCCTCTTTAACTTTCATCAAAAGGCTCTTTAGTTCTTCTTCACTTTCTGCCATAAGGGCGGTGTCATCTGCGTATCTGAGGTTATTGATATTTCTCCCAACAATCTTAATTCCAGCTTGTGCTTCACCCAGCCCGGAATTTTGCATGATGTACTCTGCATATAAGTTAAATAAGCAGGGTGACAATATACAGCCTTGACATACTTTTTTTCCTATTTGGAACCAGTCTGTTGTTCCATGTCCAGTTCTAACTGTTGCTTCTCGACCTGCATACAGACTTCTCAGGAGGTGCGTAAGGTGGTCTGGTATTCTCCTCTGTTTCAGAATTTTCCACAGTCTGTTGTGATCCACACAGTTAAAGGCTTTAGAGTAGTCAGTAAAACAGAAGTAGATGTTTTACTGGAACTCTCTTGCTTTTTCTATGATCCAGCGGATATTGACAATCTGATCCCTGGTTCCTCTGCCTTTTCTAAATCCAGCTTGGACATCTGGGAGTTTACAGTTCACAAACTGTTGAAGCCTGGCTTGGAGAATTTTGAGCATTACTTTGCTAGCGTGGGAGATGAGTGCAGTTGTGCATGTCAGATGAGTACAACTAGCTTAGAGTGATATCATGTGTACCACCCTCCCCCACAACACACACTCAAAGTTTGATTCTAGAAGGCAGGGGCTATGTCTGAAACATCTCTGAATCCTAATAGTAAACAGGGCTTGTACACAGAGGACACTCAGAATTTGCTTAATGATGCGTCCCCTTGTTCCTCCCAGCCTTGTCAGGGCAATGGCTTTCACCATAGCCTAGAGACGGTGCAAAGAGAAGCATCCAAGCCCGTCCCATCTGATTGTCATCCACCACTCCCACCCTGTAATTTAGGGATATTTCCCAAGAAATCCAAGTATGATAAAACTGCTAAAAAACTTTACACCTTTCTTTCTTAGTTTTCCCAAGTCCTTCAGCTGAACTTTTTGTTTATTCAAATCTTTCAAGGGAGACCATAAGTAGAATGCAATAACAGGTATGGATGTAAGGGTTTGGTTTGGCATTCCAAAGAGAGATTGAAATCCCTCCCGTTTATACTACCCATCAGATGCCCACTAAGGAAGTCAAAGGAACTTCTAGGGAGCCACAGAGAACAATTTGATAACCACTAATTCTTATTTTGTTGGCCATACCACTCAACATGTGGGATCTTAGTTCTCCGACCAGAGACGGAGCTCGCACCGCCTGCATCGGAAGCTCAGAGTCTGAAACCCTGGACCACTGGGGAAGTCCTGATAATCACTAATTCTGATTCCGTCTCCACAGTCCCTGAGACAGGTCCCAAGAGTCTAAGAGGCAGGTTGAAGTTCACAACAAATGGACGAGAACTGGGAAACTTGTTGGTTTCCTGCAAGACTGGCCTCGATTACAGCCCAGAAAGGAGGCCAGTAATGAGCCCCTGACTTTCGCATTTCAGGGCTTGTCGCTGAACAAGTGGTTTGCTTCATTTTATTCATTCTATTCATCCTTTGAATCTGATCCAGGGAATAAACACCATCAGGATCAACCAGATGGTCATGTCATTAGCTTAATCTTTTATTTTAGAAAGAAAGGCATCTTGGGCTAAGTGCAACCAAATCGGGAGTCCAAGGACTGATGAAAACTAAACAAAACCATAGCACAACGTATCACAATCCTACCTGAGCATAAGGAGGCATGCCGCTGGCACAAGAAATATTTACCTTGCCAAATCCTGTGTGAGATGTTCACTCGGTTGTAATCACATATGAAGCCAAAGTAACAAACGAGATGTTTTTAGAAAAGTAAGTCTTAAGGGCTAGAATCTCTCAGACAAAATATACATGCACTTTCCACTAACTTTTTCTAGTGAAAACACAAATGAATGGTATTAATGTTTGATTCAGGATTTAGTTCATTAAGTTTTTGAACTATCATGTTTAAACAGTTCCTCCTATTTCATGTCTAGAAATGAAATTTGAATTTGAAATATTACATGCAATCCATATATTTAAGATGTTTAACTTTTAATTGAACACTAAAAATGGATATAAAAAATGACTTCTATTTTCATTTATTTTCTTACACATTTAATATATTTTCTTATATTGTGAGAGCCCTCTGGTGGTTGAAAACATACCAAATCTCTATATGCACAAGAGCAGATACAGAGTTCATTATCAACCAAAGTTTTCTTTACTGAGGTACTGATTTCAAGGTTTATTAAAAAGAGACATTAAATTTTCTATTAACTTTCACCTACTCATAGAATGGTACATTAATTTATTTTCATACATTTCTAGAATTAAAAAAAAAATCTTAAATGCATATATTGAAAGTGAAAGCCACTCAGTCGTGTCCAACTCTTTGCAACCCCATGGACTATACAGTCCATGGAATTCTCCAAGCCGGAACACTGGAGTGGGTAGCCGCTCCTTTCTCCAGGGGATCTTCCTGACCCTGGTCTCCCACATTGCAGGAGAATTCTTTACCAGCTGAGCCACTAGGGAAGCCTTATGTCTTTTTAAATCCAAATAAGGAAACACTGGTCATGACAACTACATTTTCTTTTCAATCAGATTAAGAATAGTTAGCAATTTATTTCTAAATTGAGATGTAGATAAACTGGGTCCTGGAGTCCCTTATTAGGTAACATGTTCTATGTCTTCTTTTAACTTATGCCCAAGTTGAAAATAAACACTATTTTGTACTTTTATGGAACCATCGTCCAAAGGACAAAATTTAAGACTCAGGATTTGACATATACAAATAAATAGTGAAACTACCAGATATTTTATAAGTATCCTGCCACACAAAAAATTACAGAAGGAAAAACTAAAGTGGCAAAGTCTTAGGAAAATGTGACAATGGATTTTTAATTTGCAAAATGTGCAAAATGATAAAGCTGAACTGAGGAGGATGCTATGGGACTTTCACAGGACAGACACCTTCCCCAGGCCATCCTCTGCCTGCCTCTTGTTTATAGAAAAACTTCAATCAAGCCTTCTTCGATTTCCAAAGGGCAAATTTAATCAGAGAAGTAAGAAAATGAAGCACAAAGGCAAATAGTCAAGCAAGATAAAATAATAGTAGTTTATCCATAACAGAATGTCAAGGATCTTTAGTTCCTTCTCAAAGACTGCAGACAACATTCTGAGCCATATCCTTGAACTGTTTTGCAGATACTGAAATCCACACCAGGTAAGACAAAGTCAACTGACCGTTGACCACAAGCCTGTAGACCTCAGACCAGTTGGAACCAGAAGACTGGTGATGCTGACTCTCGAAATACTGCTGGTTACCTCACCATCAACCAATAGAAGGACGTCCATAAGCTAATCAGGCATCCTATGACCTTCTCCCTTACTTTGTCTTTAAAAACCCTTCCCTGAAAACCATTGGTAAGTTCACTTCTTCTAAGAATTAGCCACCCATACTCTTTGCTTGGCCTTGCAATAAATGTTGCACTTTCCTTCACCACAACCTGGTGTCAATATATTGGCTTTACCGCACGCAGGCGAGTAGACCTAAATTTGGTTCAGTAGCAAAGCCAGGATACCTATTAAGGAAAGACTGTATGGGTGAAGCTGTTCCTTCCATTTATAATTTAGGAATACTTAGTACCAGCATGCCTCAAAGTTCCCCTCTCTTTAATCAACTCTAAGTGTTGGAGTAAAGTTGAATTGTGCATAAACAGATTTCAAGGTACTTACTACTATATGACTTTTCATGTCATTGAATTAAGTTTAGCATCCAAAATATGAAATGAAGAAATTATAATAATAATACTTCTGCATTTCTCTTGTGAGGTTAAGTGACAGAAAAATCTGTGAGGCGAAAGGCAAAGATTTGGTCAATAGATCAAGGACATCACAAGATGTTACTGGAAGGTACAGGATGACTAAAGGAACGAGAGGATAGCAGGTGACTCTGGAAACTTGAGCCGTATTTGGTACATTGGTTTCCTTCCACACAGATGTGCTTGAATGCCAAACCGCTCTACAAATATTTTGTGGGCTGTGGAGTGCTAAAGTATAATTAACTAGCTCTAGTCAATCTACAGTATGCAGTCCTCCAACATGAAAATATCACTGAGCACTCACGACTCAGGCAGAAAGTCAGGGTTAGATAATGTTGAAGTTCTTCACCCTGGTGGATTGCAAGGGTCACTGTCCCCAGTTTGTTTATATCTCATTCAATGCACACCCTTTACAATGTGATGTAGGCAGCCCTCCCATCAACAGGTGGAATCTGCTCTCTGCATCTTAAACCTGAGCCCGACAATGTCACCTGCTCTAGTCAACAGGACAAAAACAAACTAGACTCCATCCAAGGCTTGAAGTGGGCTTCAGCTTTAGGGCTGGCTTTCTTTTCTCTGCTAGAAATCCCATTGCTGCCATTTACCATTCCCCAGCTAGTCTGCTAGGAAAGAGGAAACCTGAGACGCCAATTTCCACATGTGTAACTGATGTCATCCTAGACCACCCACCTCTGGCCAACCGACCAGTAGACCGCAAAAGACAGCCAAATCCAGCCAAAAGCGCAGTCTACAAGATGATTCTTTAAAGCCACTATGTTTTCAGGTGATTTGTTACACAGCAAAAGCTAACTGTTACAACTATTTTCATCATAGCACCCAAACTTTGACTACAGTTTATTCCAGTCCCAGTGGGCATATTTCTCTGGGGATGAAAGCTTGAAACATTTGATAACTTCTTTGCTTCCTGATCTGAGGAATGATACGAGCACCAGAATGAACTGCTTACAGAAAGAGAGTGACAGTTATCAAAAATCATAGGTATATTTCATAAAAAATATTATTTCCTGTAATATTAATTACTGTCTAGCAATGCACATCCATGGAAAAGAGGTCTTGAGACCCAGTAAAATGCAACAAAATCCAAGGGTATTAGGAGTTCACTTGAGAAAAAGTACACTTAAAAATTACATGAGTCTTTTAAGTGACCTCAGACTCAGTACGATCACTTGTATGATATAGATGCTTAAAGGAAATCTAGGCACCACTATTAGAGGGATAGCAATCCTACTGAGGAGATAATCATCTAGAAGATTGGTTCTAGCTTTGGGTGTTGCACTTAAAGACTAGAATATGTCTTAAGGAGAATAATTACGATTTTGAAGCTCAGAAAGTCATGAGATAAGAGTAAGTATGAAATAAACCAAGGAGAAAACTTGCCAACATTTTTGCATATGAAGCTTTAGTTAAGAGGCTGAGGGAACAATTTTAATTCTAATTATTCTAGGTAGAACTAAGACTAATGGGTGAAGGAAGTTAGATACAGGCTTGTTATCAACATGAGAAAGAAATGTCTAATATTTACAGGAGCACTGCAGTAAAATAGGTTGGCTTGAACAGTATGAGATTTTGTCACTGGGTGTGTTCAAAGATTGTTCATCTCTGCCCAGGGTTATGGTAGAAAGAATTATGCACTAAGAGGGACATTAGACAAGATGACATTTAAGATTCCTTCCAAATCCAAGATTCTAATCTTCTGTATAAAACTTACACATGTATTTATCTACCACATTTGTCTTTATGAAATCTAGTAATTAAGTAGATCTTCTGCAACCTCATCTTAATAGTTGTCCCACCAGTCTCCCAGTGGTCTTAATCTGAGAGAATATGAGAGAGGGGAGGTGCTAAGAGAAGAATGTAAATCATTAATTCCTTCACCCACTCTTATTTCTTAGTTGGGCACACATTCTAGATTTAATAGCTTTGTTCTAGAAATAAGAGCAAATCAGATGTCACCTGTTCATATTTTAATATAATGAAATTCATTCTGAGTTGAATAAAGGTAAAATTAGGTTTACTGTTGAAAAGAGAGGGAGGAAAATCAAAGTTTCATATTGTAAGGAAAAAATTATGATGGTATAGTGTCTTATACATAAACCTCTTTCATTTTCAGAGGAAATAGATAAATTGTTAATAATTTTTAAATCTCATATGTTATAAACTCATTAATATGTTTTAACTAGCTTTTTAAATTCAGTTCAGTTCAGCTCAGTCACTCAGTTGTGTCCGACTCTTTGTGACCCCATGAACCGCAGCACGCCAGGCCTCCCTGTCCATCACCAACTCCCAGAGTCCACCCAGACCCATGTCCATTGAGTCAGTGATGCCATCCAGCCATCTCATCCTCTGTCATCCCCTTCTCCTCCATTTTTAATAGCTTAGTATTAAAATTGAAAAAATAACACTATTTAAATAACTATGCTTAATATTCATGGAAAGGTATCATGAATGGCGATGGAATATTGCTAGTAGCCCACATATCAGCTCAAATGAAACTAGTATCTGAAACATGACCTTGATGTTAGTTTTTATATTTAAAACACTACCGCTACCCAGAAGTTCTGACACTGTGCAGCATCTTGCCCTCATAGATCACACTACTTGGAAATTAACACGTGAACGTGAGCTCGGAATAATACTCTGCTCCTTTTCTCCTCTCATGACTTGATCCAATCCTATATTAATTCTCTTTATTCTCTCTGTCTTTCCACCTACAGCCCATAAATGTAAAGTTTTCTCTAAAGCTATTGGTAATAATATTAGCAAAGAATTACTTAGTCTGTGCCATGTTCCAGGCACTGTGAGTTTTTCTGCTTCATAATTTTCAAAATACCCAGTTATTAGTATTTTATTATCTTCACCTTAGAGAGATTAAATAACTAGGCTAACATCCATTCCGGTAAGACAAATAGCTTACTCTTGCGTTCAGATGTCTGCTTCCACTGCTTTCCTACTCCTTTCTAGGAGGGGCTCCTGAAATGTGAAAATTGAGATCCCATGGAATACAATGTAAATCTTGACGAGTGATTAGATATGAGGAAGAGAAAGATGTGGTATCAAAGAAAACTGAGATTTGGAGTCTGAGTGACTGGAAGAATTGTGGGGTCATTTATCAAAACCAAAGAATTGGAATAAAAAGCTAATAATGAAGCAGTTTTCTGTGTTTTTTAATGTCAAAGTAAAATATCTGTAAAAAAATTAACATACCCTATAAGATTGTGACTGTACAGAGACTTGAAGACTAGAAAAAGTGAAAGACAATGACAGATATGGAAAATAGGAATCAAGAGATGTCAATGAGATTTCTATTTGGGGGAAATTAGAAAACATTCAAAGCAGTTGATTATGTGGATCACAACAGAAAACTAACAAGATATTCTCAGGAGTATGCAATAGTGGGCCTAGATAACACTGATGATACAACTTTGTTGTAGACTTCTTTGCTAAAATTTTGAGATTTTTCTCCAATAACGTACTTGATGTGCTGGAATAACAGAAGAAAAACACAGGAAGCTGTGCCAGACTGGGAACTGACAAATGTGGAAAAAGTCAGGAGAGCTGATCCAGTGAGTGATGCAGACTAGATACTATCATATTCATGAATACAGAAATATAGGGAAACAAGTGAAACCAAAAGTGTGCCTGCAGCAGAAAGGGAGAAGGATACACAATACCAGTGGCAGAGCCAGTTCAAAACTGGAGAGTGGCTGAAGGACAGAAAGTGCGGTCAGAGCAGGGCATTTCTAAGCTCAAGACTTTGAATGTGGAGTGTTTTCAAGTGATGAAATAATTCAGGATGTAAATATGCTGCTGAAGAGTGGGAGAGTCTGAGCTCTAGAGTCCAACACTCCTAAGTTTGAATCCTGGCTTGTGATCTGAAGGTGTTTAAAGAGTTTCTTATCTTCTCCAAGTTTCTTAATTTGTCTAACAAAATTTGGGGTGGTAGAAATGAGAGGGGTACTATTTACATTTTTATTTTAATAGGTCAAAGAAAGCTTAGCAGAGTGTATCATTCAAGTTAGTTTTTACTATTGCTGTTTTTATTGCTCTTTGGGATAGGCCTGTATACACTGCTATATTCAAAACAGATAACTAACACGGACCTAGTGTAGAGTATGTGGAGCTCTGCTCAATGTTATGTGGCGGCTTGAATGGAAGGGAAGTTTGAGGGGGAATGGATACATGTATACGTATGGCTGGACCCCTTCGCTGTTAACCCTAAACTATCACAAAGTTATTAATCAGTTATATCTCAATACAAAAATAAAAAGTTAAAAAAAATCATCAGTTATTCAGGAAAAAAAGGACAAGGAAGCAATCATGTGACAGATTATTGCTTCACTTATACTCCAAGAGCTTGACTTAAAGCTTAAACTTCAAACTTCCCCATCCTGTACTTTCTGAAGTAGAGTGAACAGGCCAGGAACAAATACTCCGTCACTCTGCACAAGGATGCTTAAAGGTTGAATATTTGCTGTACCTATTACCAAATAAGATCCACGAAAAATTAGTAAATCTGAAAGCTCAGGGGATTCTTCTTTCATCCAGATCTCTGGTGGAAATGTTAATAATCAAGGAAATGACCAAAAAGATGATTTCCAAAGAAAAAGGAAAAAATAAAGATCTAAAATTCATCTATTCCACAATTAAATGCTAAAGAATCTAAATGAGATATGATGGTAATTACTTGTAATGAAGTGGGTTGTTTACTTGATAAAATACTCAAGGTAACTAAGAAGTGGAGGTATACTTCAGCAGGCACCATATTGAAAGTACTCCTTTTAATGAAAAGTTAATTATCTAGGGATAAATTCTCAGAAAGCCTTGCTATTTAAAGAAGATTGTGTCTTATGTACAGTGAGATGGACTATAACTTTCAACAGATTTTCAAAGCATATAACTCCAACATTTATAAACCACTTCTCACAGATATATGGTAAATATTTTAAAGAGGTTTAAAACAAAAGAGTTTCAAAACCTGACAAAACACTTATTTTACATTGATGGTTTATGAAAATAGTTATTATTGCATATAATACATTCCCATAAAGAAACACCAAATTTACCAAAGATTCCCTCCCATTAGCCCACCATCTCTGCAACCCTCCTTAACAGAATGAATACTAGGGAGTTGTCTGATTCAAGCAAACAATTAGTATAAAACATGCAACTTGAAGAAGATTATTCTAGTCAACTACTCAAAAAGAGCTTTGCTCAGTAAGATACTAACTTCCTACTCACTAAGTAGTCACAAAGAGTCGGACACAACTGAGTGACTGAACTGGACTGAGACACTATTCTGATCCTGACTAGAAAATCTTAATAACAAACCTAAAATAGCAAACTATTTCCAAGTAACTTGACTGCCTTTCAGCAAAAAGTGCAAGGATATATAGGAATACAAAAATATCCCAATAAAAATGCTTTCATCCAACCAGGTATGTGGAATTCAAGCAAAAATTACCAGGAAGGCAAAGAGGTGTAAAACAGTACTCAGAATTTCAAAACCAATCCAGAACTGACACAGATAATGCTATTAGATTAAAAGCTATTATATGATCAAAAAGCTAAAAAAGATATTGAACATGTTAAGTAGAGACATGAAAAGTACATTTTTTAAAGAAATGAAATGTCTAAAGATATAAGTTACAGTATCTGAGATTAAAAAAAATATATACAGATGGGAGTAATAGAAGATTAGATATTACATAAGAAAAGACTAGGAATCCAGGAGACATCGCAATAGAAACTACCCAAAATAAAATGAAGTAGGCTATGGAAGTACTTCAAGCAGCCTGATGGGGATGTAATTAAAGCCTCTGGAAAAAAGAGAAAGAAGGGAAAATAAAAATAACGTTTGAAAAAAATAATAGTTGAAAGCTTTTCACATTTGATAAAAACTAATAAACCAACTGATTCAAGAATCTCCTTGAACCATAAGCAAAAGAAAAATGAAGAAAGTTACACCAAGACATGCCATAATTGAGGTTCTCAAATCTGGTGATAAACAGAAGCTTAAAAGCAGGTGGGGTTGGGGGTGATGAAGAAGACGTGTTACAAACAAAGAAATGAAGATCAGGGTGACGGCATATGTTTTATCAGAAGTATTGTGAGAAGATAGAGGACCAACACCTCCAAACTACTGGGAAAAAATCCAACCTAGAATTCTATATCCGGCAAAAATACTCCTTAAAGATAAAAATGAAATAAAAACTTTTCAGACAAGCTGAAAGAATGTCATACTTTAAATCCTGAAAGGCTTCATCCACAGCAGACCCACACTACAATAATAGCGTATAAGAAGTCTTTCACATAAAAGAAAAGTGATGTCAAATGGATATGGTGCTGTATATCAAGGATTAAAGAGAACCAGACATTAAAATTCCAGGGGCTACAGTACTTTCAAACTCCCTTGAATGAGGGCATCACTACCCTGATAATGAAACTACACATAGACATTAGAAGAATAGAAAACTATATTAACAGAAAGACCCATGTTTAGCAGGGGATTGGGCTTGGAGGAAGGGATCAACTACTAAATGACATGAAGAATATTTGGGGGCTTATGGAAATGCTGTATATTTTGGATGTGTTGGTAGATACATGGGTGTACACATTTGTTAAACTGTACAATTTAAATGTGTACAGTTTATTAAATGTAAATCGTACCCCAATAAAGCTGGTTAAAATAAAACTAAATAAAAGCAGCATATCCAGCAGATACTATGGTTCCTCTCACTCAGTAACCTACCCCATCACTTTATAGAATGTCTTCCTCTGCTACAGAGAGAATATCAGGGTATAGAGGCTAGAAACCTACAGAGCACATTCCCCATTTTTTCTCACTGCTTTCACGTGTGACTTATTTATTGATCACAAACAGATACCCTCACTCAAGACTTTACTTAGGAAGAGAATTTTGTAGAAAGAAGGGTGGAGAACAAATCATCCATTTTTCTTGTGAGGACCAAGGCAAAGACAACAAGTTACGAGAGCTGGCCACTTCCAGATTGAGGCAACGGCTTCCTCGGTGGCCTATTTCTGCAGAGAATTGTTGGAAGTAGCCTCTAAACAAGCCTAGAGTCTATATTTCTGGTGTGTCTGCTAGCAATGCTCAGTAATAATTTCTTCATTCCTAAATTGAATAAACTAGAACTTTAAATAGATACAGAATTTTCAAGCAGCCACAACTCAATATCAGCTATTTTAAGAGACCCCTCTAGACCAACAGCCTTTCCATTCCTCTCTCTGTTAGAGAGGAGTCCCCTGTTGGATTCTTTCTACATGGTTCATAGCTATGTTCCAATGTAGATTTTGTGGACTCTTACTGTACAGGTTTATGGTTGGTCCATAATCAAGACATAATTTCTAGCTCATTTCCAACTGGAATTTATAAGATTATTTATGTCCAAACTATTGGGACATAATCTTTTCACATCAAGATTTTCTGATGTCAAAAACAACAGGACACTTACTCCAAGGACTTTGCCAGCAAAGGTCCTTATGGTTAAAGCTATGGTTTTTCCAGTAGTCATGTATGAATATGAGAGTTGGACCATAAAGAAGGCAGAGCACTGAAGAATTGGTGCTTTTGAACTGTGGTGTTGGAAAAGTCTCTTGAGAGTCCTTTGGACTGCAAGGAAATCAAACCAGTCAATCCTAAAGGAAATTAATCCTGAATGTTCATTGGAAGGACTGATGCTGAAGCTGAAGCTCCAATACTGTGGTCACCTGATGCGAAGAACTGATTCATTGGAAAAGACCCTGATGCTGGGAAAGATTGAGGGCAGAAGGAGAAGGGGATGACAGAGGATGAGATGGCTGGATGGTATCACCGACTCAGTGGACATGAGTTTGTGCAAGCTCCGGGAGATGGTGATGGACAGGGAAGCCTGACGTGCTACAGTCCATGGGGTCGCAACAAGTTGGACACGACGGAATGACGGAACAACAACAAAAGCAACCCCAGGGAAGTTCCAAGCTGAAAATGCTTCTGCCTCCACCAGTTCCCCCTCTACCACTGAGCATTGCAGGGCCGAGTAGATCTGCTTCCTAAAGTAATTTCTTTCCCTTGGCTGTTCCATTATTTCCATCTTCAGGTTTTAGTTCGGCTGGGGAAGAGAGTCATCAATCAAAAAGAGCGTTCCTGTCAACTCTTCCATTCTTGCCCTCGGATGGAGCCCTGATAGCTTCCCTTCAATGAAAACAGCTGAGTCCCTTTGGCACCGCCCACCCTGAGCCTGTGGCAGTAAAACAGGGGCGCTGTGAATTGTCCTTTTCCTCTCTCCTTCCATCTCATGGTCTCCCGCACTTTTGTCTCTGTATTCCTGTTTGCGTCTACTTCATTCTCTGGCTCCGGCTGTTTCTCTCTCTCTCTCCATCCTTAAAGACAGTTGTATTTTGTGCAGCTGATTCACACATCTTGATTTTTCTCATTTACTTAAATTTTAACTAAATCAAATGGTTCTATACAACTGTTGAAAACATCACAGGTGTTAAGGAAACTACCAACATCAGTTTCTCTTCCTCTTCCAGAATTATGCTTCATCACGTGCCAAAACCCAGCAGAGGGCATCCTTCCATTTCAGATGCACAAATACTGCAGGGGAAAGCTTCTACAAGCCCAATAATGTCCTCTATTTGCAATTGTGCATGGAATCTAAATAAAGTGGCTATTGCAGGAGGAGGGGAATTTGTTATGTAAGCTGTGTTGGACTGGTTTATCTCCGTTTTGAATTATAAATCTAGAAGTAATTCCTCTTTTATCAGAAAAAGAAAGGGGGGTGGGGAATCTCTGTCTGACCTCTCTTCAGACTTGAAGTTTCAAATTTCAGAAGCAACAGGGTAGCACGTGTGTGATTCTTCCACGTCTGGGTTACTTTGTGTGAATAAAATGATCACAGGGACAGTCACTGAGAAAGAACTCTGCATTCCACCTCCGTTGTCGATCCCGCTCTCCCTCTATCCCTGAAACTGAAGGACAGACCGCAGGAGAGGCGCTTGGGCGGGTGAAACAGAGAAGCAGGAAGAAGATGAGCGTGGCTGAAGTCAGAGCAGCGGGTGGGCCAAGCTTCCTGCCCCGAGTGATCTTAGTGATCGCCCACTGAGATCGGGGAGCAGCTTCACAGAACTTAGAGCGCCACAGTGAGAAAGACCTCACATGGTCAGAACTTCTCCCCAGCTTTAAAAGCAAATTCGCACAACCTTGTGTGAGGCTGTCACGGCTAAGGCCATGGCAGGCAGCCTAGATTAGGAGTAGGCCTGGTTTCCCGGGGTAACATAATTATCAGGCCTCCTGGAGCCAGCCAATCAACATATGCCTAGCCAGAGAAAAGGGAACCTATCAGGGGAAAGCTGAAAGCCCCACGTTGGGCCAACAAAAATTACCTTGCAACTGTGTAACCAATCCGCTTACGCCAACTACCCACTGTGTAACCAATCCGATTGCGCCAACTACCTGCTGCTTATTTTGACCTAATAAATACCGGAGAGAACTGGGGCTCCGGGCCTTTCGTCCTCACACACCTGGTGAGGGCGGGAGGCCCTGGCTCGAGTCAGTAATAAATTCCCCTATTGCGAGTTGCACTGTTTGGAGGAGTCTTCTTTCCCGACTGGGGACTCGGACTACGGGCAGAACACTTGTACCAGTGATTTTCTCCCCAGTGTGGATATGTTCTTCAGATTGTGTCCCCTGTGGAAGGATGTCTTAGAGAAGGGAAGAACGTGAAGGGACAGTATAGCGTCATTCCCACAGCCGTTTAATGTATGTGTTTGAGAGCTTTGTGACAAACCCTGTCCTAGGTGCCAAGAACAGAGCAGCAAAGAAACTAGTGACAATTACCTTCCTTGAGGTGACGCGCCAGGGAACAAGGGCCTGGGGACTCGGCCTGACCTAACACGGAGCCCTGCCGATTACCCAGCTGTGTGCCTTGGCGCAAAAGAATGTTCTCTTTTTCAAAACAGGGATGAAAATTGCTACTATTTATTGAAAACATACTTTGTTCCAACCATACCAACTGATTAATATTTTATATCATTATGTAACTGATACATATAATTATATAATAATGGGGCTTCCCAGGTGGCACTAGTGATATTAAAAAAAAAAAAAAACCTTCTTGCCAATGCAGAGGATGCAAGAGATGTGTTTCGATTTCAGGGTCAGGAAGATCCTCTGGAGTAGGAAACAGCAACCCACTTCAGTATTCTTGTGTGGAAAATTCCATGGACAGAGGAACCTGGCACGCTACAGTCCACGGGGCCTCAGAGTTGGACATGATTAAGTGAGCACACACACACACACACACGCATAATAATAAAATAATACAATACACACATATATAGTAAAACCCTCACAGCTAGCCTAAGAAAAGTTCTAGTATTCTCATACAAAGGAGGAAGCCAGGTACAGAGTGATTTACACATTTCCCAGCATTAGAAGTGTCAGAGCATGAATTTGAAACGATGCTGCCTGACTCCAAGGCTATCTTGCCTTTTAACCAGTGTTCCAGAGAGTTCATTTCTAAAGTTAGACTGATGGTTAGAGGAGTAACACATGTAAGCTGAGAGTATGCTATAGTGCTTTGTAAAATCGATGTATTTATCTGCCATTATTATCTGTTCCATTGCCGTGGGTTTCTGGGACCTCAGACTCAATACTTCAATCAAAATTCTTCTCATTCAGAATCAATCTGTGTCCAGCTCTGGTTGAAAGTAAGACTGCATGATGTCATAGCTAGTGAATCATGGCTTTTCTGCATTAATCTTTCCATAAGATGGCAGACTGCCTCTAACAGCCATGTCTCTAGACAGGATACAAGATACAAGCTCCCTGGAACAAACAGGAGCATTTCCTGCTAAGAAAAAGCTCCCGCTTTTTCTAACTTTCCCTGAAACCTGAAGGTTAAGACCAGATTTGAGAAATTAATACGTACTGATTTCTCACTGCACTCAAGGCACCAGAAATATCAAGAAAAATACAGAATGCCATGTAAATTAATTATTGCAATTCACTTTTCTCTTCTCTGACCAGTGACCTTGTCAGTCTTACCTCCCCAGCCACTGGCATCCCTCAGCTCTTTGCTCTTCCTCTTCCAAAGTGTTCCCTCCAGAGCCCCCTTCTTGGGCTTCTTACCGATGACACACATTCATAGATGGATGGGGGTTATTATGCTAACGGTGTTATTCAGAGAGCAATGAAGGAGTCAGGGTTTTTTTTGATGCTCTGGGAATTCTCCACTCTGCTCACTGTAAGCCTCCATTTGTGTCTCACACTCCTGCATTACTCAAATCAAGAATCATTTTAAACAACAAGCAGATAAAATTCTGGCTACAGGCCCTATTTCGTATTGATTTCATTTCATGACTGTCATCTCAGTTTCATTAAGTAGGAAATTGAGTGTTTGATAATGTAGTATAGGAGAATTCACAAATGCATATCTCATATATTCCATTTTTCTTGCCTGCATTTAAAAAAAGTTTTTATCCCATATGTCAAGCTTCTCAATTCAAAACTCAAGTCAACTAACCATTTTTAAAATGTATTTCTATTCAAAAAGACAATTTCATGCTAATTTTGTCTCACTATGAATCTATAGGGATGAACACTGTAGTGATACATCATTTGGGATAGAAATAAGTGTCTCAAAACCGCTGGATTGAACTCTGAAAATCAGTAAGTGTGCTGGTAGCTGTGATGCAACTTGCTTTGTCATAGGTTTACAGATTTCTGTCAACACTGGTTGGGTTCAATAAAAAAGATTTTCCTTAGCAGATACTTACCCCGAGATAATGGCCATCAATGAACACGACAGGGAGGGAAGGAGCTTCAGAAACCCGCCGGCATCGTTCATCTAACTCTTTTCCATAGTCACCATTCAGAGCTATGTTTTTCTCTTCAAATTTGACTCGATGGTTCTGGAAGATCTTTCTAACCAGTTCACACCTTTCAAAGGTTGTCCGTACCACCCGAAGGCAAGTGGTATAAATCACTACCCGGTCAAATTCCAGTTCAGTTGATGGTTGCTGAAGGAAAACATTATAGTATAAATATTTTGCATTTGCTTTCTTCTCATTGTTTTAAGACAATTAACATTTCAGCCAATGACTTACATGTTAAATGTGTACAATACAAGTTGAATAAGCACCATATTGGACAATTCTAAGACATGTCTTTATATTTTAGAACATCTATAGTTGCAATAAAAATGGCAATCAACATAATTTAGATGACATAATTTAATTGACCATATTTTTTTCTCTTCTCAGTAGCATATCAGATAATGGTGCACCTTAAAATTGATGATGTCTCACATGGCACGCCATGTGATGAAATAAGGAATGGTAAAATTACTTTTCTCATCTTTTATAGACATCATTCAATTATGATAGTAGCCTCTTGTACCCAAATTAAAACATGGGACAAAATAGTCAACATTAAAATTTAACCTTTTGAAAATTCTTCTCCTTATCAACTTACCAAATTTTAAGGTTTTTTGAGCCACAATTTCCTGAGAGTAACAAGACCTATATCGTAGGGTTGTTCTGAGGTTTAAGTGTGCGTGCCTGAGTTCTGCTGAGCGACAGGCTTCCATGTACAGTGAGAGGTCTCCACCACTAGGAACAAAAGGTTGAGCGGCTCAGAGAGAGTGTATAGAAACCAAGAAGAAGGTGGGCAGAAGGTAAAAGCCAGACATGGAAAGGAATAAAGGAGATGGTACACTGCAACAGAGGCAAGCAACTCTCAAAGCCAAGGTGAAGACTCCTAAGAAGAGAATCCATCTTTGTCGGCGTTTCCTGCTGCGTTAGAAATCGGTGACTGCATTCCTGGGAAACCCTGCTGACCCTGCGAGCGCCATATCAGCTAGGTGGTGCTGACATCACCAGGACAACATCATCCTCTTCCTCCTTATCATAGGCTTACTTGAAGGAGGCTGAACAGAACCCAACTACATACCATGAGTCCAAGGGATACGTGAGTCTCCACAGGGCTACAGTTATTGAAAGACAACCACACAACTTGTAAACTCCTGTGAAATCAAAACTTTGATTGGAAACCACTCCAAACAGCTAAATAGTAGAACCAGAAAGTAGGATACTAAGCTCCACCATTTTGTATTCAAAGAAACTGAACCACTCAGCCAGATGCAGACACACAGGTAGTCCTGAAAAGGTATGAAGTGATGAGGATGGCAATGCAATGGTCTACTCATCACTGAGAAAGAGGATATTTTGTTTTTCCTGGTGGTAAAATGTACTAAAGACATAAGAATCATTTCTTCCCTCAACAGAACTTAGAGGCTGATTTGAAAACCAGAGCTCTGGAAGGGCAAAGCCTGCGTCGTGAACACTGGAGCAGGCGGGGAGTAAGAGAGGTACTAGTGAGGGGCAGGAAGCGTGTCATTTGAAAGGGAAAAACAGAACTCCGCTCCAGGCACATTTCAGGATTTCGGTCATGTCACTTGGTGTTGTCAGATAAGATTATCGTAAATATAAACTTGAAATCTGGATTTTCATAAGAAATTTTCTGCTTTCTAAATAGCGGCACCTCGTTAAAAAATATATTAAGACCCTTGGACCAATATCACTGAAGGCTGAATTTGGCCTATAGACTGGAAATGTATTAACACTGGAAAGGAGAGAGTCCCAGGGAGTTACATCATATATTCCTGGACAATGTCTCTGGCCATCTGTATCTCTGAGAAGTTACTGAGCCATTTAGCTCAGTTTCCTCATCTGTAGAATGTGATAATAGCTGTGGATACCAAACAGATTTGATGAGTAGATTAAGTAAGAGAGAATAAGAAAACAACTGCTGCAGGGCTTAAAATAAAGTACTGTGTAAAGTTATAACTGCAAAAATATTACACTCCACACTGTGGAACTTTTAAGAATAAAACCACAAGCAAAAATAAATCAGTGGAAAATATTAGTGAAATTAATAATATAATTAAAAAAGAGGACTATTACTATGCTTTAGATTAAGAAGCATTGATCTTCAAAGAGGGTAGCCAAATGCCCAAGAGCCTCTGGTTTCCCCTCATACATTTATGGACATGCTGGGAATCACTGAACTCACTATAAATGTTGCAGCTTTTGGAAGAGCACTAAGGTTCTCTTCTTCCTAATGATATTATCTGGATAATTATGCATTGTTCCTCTGGTTGCAAAGACATAACTGCATTTGTTTCTACCGAAATGCTCCACTTTTTTCAATAGTATACATATTGTTTTAAATATTTAATAAGAAATACAGTTCCCCTATGTGAAGAAGTGGGAAAGTTTAAGATTGGACCTTTCTGCTACCACAACAACTGACTCACATAGGATTCTCTCTGCTAGGAAACAAATGCTTGGTACCACTTTCCTATGTGTCTCTAAGAAATATACATTTAAAAAACAGTAACAGTGTGAATCCTTATTGGGTGGCCATGTTAAATGCTGTCTAATGCAAAGGGTAACAAAAATATTCCTATATAGCTATTGTTGAGGATTAGCTTTGTTGCCTGAAATCAATGATTCTACAACAGTATTCGATATTAGAGTAAACTAAGGAGGTTTTTAAAATCCCTAAAGCCCAGGCCAAACATGTACCAGTTAACTCAGAATCACAGGGTGGGACTTCAAAATTGAAGTTTTTTTTGAAAATTCCTATGGCAATTTCTGGCTTCCCCAGTGGTTCAGCAGTAAAGAATCCGCCGCAATGCAGAAGACACAGGAGACGTGGGTTTGATCCCTGACTTGGGAAGACCCCCTGGAGAAGGGAAGGGCAACCCACTCCAGTATTCCTGCCAGGAGAATCCCATGGACAGAGGAGCTTGGAGGCTTCAGTCCATCGGGTCGCACAGAGCCAGACACGACTCAAGCTACTGAGCACACAGCACATGGCAATTTCCGTGCAACCGGGGTCCAGGGCTAGTTAGACACCAGCTGGAGATGCGGAATCACGAGCTGCAGCCAGACCTACTGAATCCGAACCTGCTCTTTAGCAAGGTTTCTGGGAAATCTGGGTGCACGTTGTATTTTGAGGTGCCCTGATAAGTCACATAGACAGTTTGACTTGACAGAAAACCTAGGCTTATGTCTTTTTAAAATAACTGCTAGTCATTTACACAGTCATTAGAATAAGTTGCCAAATATATGCTAGGCACTAGATATATAATGGTGAGCAAACAATACAATTTACTAACAGCATGGAGTTCATAGGTTAAAGTAATTTTTTAAAAAACCTAACATAAATAAATATAGAATTATAAACTGGTAAGTGTTGCAAAGGAAATGCACAGGTTGTTAGAAGAGGCTATGGCAGAAGGGTCTTTTTTGTTTAGAGGTTAAGAAAGCAATTTCTGGTATTTGAGCTCCGATTAAAAGAATAAGAAGTTACAGAAATTAACTAGGTAGTGAGCATGGGGGGAAAATATCATAGACTAATGTAAAGAGGTTGACATGGACGAAGATGGCATGTTTGAGATTCTGAAAGAAAGTCTTAGGTGAAACACAAAGAAGGAGAATTATAATAATACCGAATGACTCTGGACATGTATATAGGATCAATGGCATGTGTATTTTACAGCCACTTTAAAGATCTATGGCCTTTCTCCAAGAGCAATGGGAAATTCCTGAAGGTTTTTAAGGAGTATGGGAGGGGTTTGCATATTTTAAAAATAAGTGAACCAGATCCAGTGCAGACATTTGCACAAACCTAGCCAGTGCCGTTTCTGTTTTAGTTGTTTAGTTGCTAAGTCTTGTCTGTCTCTTTGGAACCCCGTGGACTGTGGCCCACCAGGCTCCTCCATGGGATTTCCCAGACAAGAACACTGGGGTGGGTTGCCATTTCCTTCTCCAGGGGATCTTTCCGACCCAGGGATCAAACTCATGTTTCCCGCACTGGCTGGCAGATTCTTTACTGCTGAGCTACCTGGGAGGCTGAGCAACAGTGTTATAGTCTAAAGGAACAGTCTAAAGGAATACAGTATAGTCTAAAGGAACGATGCTCTCAGGGCTGTGTAACCCACACCTTGACCCACCATTTCCATGCTCATCCCCAACTCCCTTGGTCTGGGAACTCAGACTGAATCTGGGATAAATTCAAGGTAGGAAATAAAGTTACCTGGTGTAAGTAGTTAAGTAAATAAGAATGATCTTATTGAACAGTTTTTTATATGATGTGAAAGTAGATCTTTCTATAAATATAAGTGGGTTGAATTATTTATCAAAGTTGTTTCCAGTTTTATATGAATTTTAAACGATATTGTCTTGGGGGAAAATAATCCTCTTCTACACTTGCTTCATTTTCTTTCCCTCAACAGATTTGTCAAAGCATCTGGCCAGAAATCTAAAAATAGCCTCTCCGTGGTTAGCTGTCCCTCTTCTCCCTTCCTCAGTGTTACCATGGGAATAGCTAATGAAGGATGGAGGCGTCTGAGAAAGCGCTAAGAAGCCACTGGGATCTGCAGCCTGCTTGTTCTGAGGGAGTCAATCTAGGTGATAATAAAGGCAAGCTATTGCCTCCTTTCCATTGATTAAAAAAAGATGAATCTTCAGGGTGCCCAAAGCCTCACAACAACCCACAGCAAAGGTAGATGTGTTGTCAAGGGCGGGAACTCGCTGTGAACGAGACTGAAGGGTTTCTATATAGCCAAATACATCTTCACGCTGCACGTGGCCGTCCCTGCTGTCAGACAGTAAGTACTGCAGTCGTCTAGGCGTCTAGGAACACTCCTAGAGCCCCACGTCTGCTGTAACTGCCACTGCCTCAGGCCAAGAATCAGTCCCGATGCCCCCTGATGGAGGGTCGGCTTGGTGCAGACCCACCTCCGCGGGCTGGGGCGGATCTGGTGGGTTATATCCACTCGACCCTTGCCTGCCCAGGTGACCCTGGTTTGACAAGATCCCCTGAAACTGAGATGCCTCGACAATTCCAGGAATTCAATTCATAAACAAAACTAAAAGACATAATAAAGAGTGACGTTTTAAAATGCTGAGGCAGTGCGTGCATGCGTGCGCGCTCAGTTTTGTCCCACTCTTCGCGATCCCATGGACCGTAACCCTCCAGGCCCCATGTCCATGGGGATTCTCCAGGCAAGAACACTGGGGCGGTTGCCATGCCCTCCTCCAGGAGACCTTCCCAACTCAGGGATCTAACCCACGTCTCCTGCTATGGCAGACATAATGCTAATAACGTTACATTTACTTAATCTTCCCAATAATTTATATGATGTGAGTATATTTATTTATAGATCTAGAAGCCTAGGCTCAGAGAGAACAAGTGTCCTCAGCAGGATGATGAAGTTAAAATTACAGCAAAATTAGAAAATCGGAGCCCTGATGCATCCACTTCAGAGTCCATGTGTTTCCAGCCCGCCAAGCAGACCCCTGAGCAGCGCTGTTGCTTTGTTATCCCTGCCCCCGGATGAAGTTATTGCCAAAACAGACCACCGCGGAGCTAACTCAAGGCCCGTAGATAACACTGATGACTTAAAGAGGTTGGTCTCTCTACCAAATTATGCTCCCATATTTAATAGCACCATCCCAGGAGGGGCATTTTTACCTTTTTTCATTTCAGTCTAAAAAGGTTCCTTTGACATGGACAAGACGCAGAGATCTTTTCTCCTCCCTCTGAAGACGAAGAAGTGAAGTGATTAGCTCAGAGCCATGCAGCCTGTCAGAAGGCTAGCTGGGACTGGACCCAGATTCCCTGATTATTAGGCATCGGGCCAACCCGCTGGCTCCAGGAAGCAATTTTAAATACAAGACACTTGCCTTTGGAAGCAGGGATGTGGGCCTTACTTAGTAAAGGGCAGGAATTCTCCCTCTCTCTCTCCCTCCTCATGCCACTCTGTAAACCCCTGTGGCTGTATGCATATTCTGAGATGCTTCCCAATATTAAACTTAAATAAATAAATAGGTTCCTGCCTGCCTCGTTTCAAAGTGCTGTTTGAATTATTTCATTTAACTACTGTGATGTGAAAACCCACTTTATCCACACCATCCTACTCTCTTATCTTAGTTCCTAAATCGGACTCCACTCTGACCACACTCCCTATTCAGTTCTGAGGGTAAATGGTGATTTTTGAGGCTACACCCCCTCCCACACTTTGACCACAAACACCATGAGTACCTTCTCATGTTCCTTTGTAAGACACAGGTTATAAAATAATTATAATAACTACTATTTGCTACATGACTCCTATGTGTATATTTACTCCTATAAATATAATATATTTACACACACACACACACACACACACACACACACAGGTCTAGGGCTGTTCTAGGGCAGTTCTAGGGCTGCAAAGGGGAAGTTTACATGTGCAATGTTCACTTATCATAAGAGATAAGGATTATTATCCAAATTTTATAGGCAAAGAAACTGAAACTTGAAGGTAAACTTAAGGTGTCTGCATGCCTCAGAGGAACATGGAGCAGAACCAGAACTTTAAGCTGAGTTTCCTCCTCAATCCTTGCTTACAGCCTTAGGGAGATACTCCACGACCCTCTTAAATGCAGCCCACCCACGGTCGCACCATTCCAGACCTGAGCAGTGACTAGTACCACGGAAGGACTGTCAAAGCGGCTATCCTAGACACTCCCATTGCTCCTCCCTCCTCTTCATCCCAGTGTCTCTGGTCACATATCACCTTCTCAGACATACCTCCCTCATCATCCCCTGTAAAAATAGCCCCTCCGTGCCCTAATGCAATTCTTTCTTTTAGAATGCTTAGTGCTGCTGGACATTATTGTGTAGGTTTATTGGCTTATTATCTCAACAAATGAAACATAACCTAAATAAAGCAAGGGCTTCCCTGGTAGATCAGTGGTAAAGAATCTGCCTGCCAGTGCAGGAGACATGGGTTTGAGCCCTGATCTGGGAAGATCCTCTGCAGAAGGAAATGGTAACCCGCTTCAGTATTCTTGCTTAGAGAACCCCATGGACAGAGGAGTCTGGCATGCTATAGTCCATGGGGTCACAAAGAATTGGATATGACTCAGTGACTGAACACACACACACACACACAAATAAAGCAGAAATTCATTTTGTACCAAGAACCCAGAATATTGACCTGGTACATGGATGCTCAGGAAACACCTCCTGACCTCCTCTGCATACACTGAATTAATACTTGGTTTGAATCTATCTCTTAGTAACAGAATAATCTCATACCAGTTAAAAATGAATAGGGAAATCCTTAACATGAATCCTGACACATAGCAAACATTCAACAAATATTATTTCATTATTAATATCATTATTACAAAACGTTTTGGACACACAACGGCAGTAGTACAATCACCACTATCATTATCATCAACAAGTCCAAATTCACACCAGTCATCAACCTCCTAAGTTTGAATGGCAAAGTGTAACTTCATAATTACATGATGACCAAAAAATAAATGTCTTTAATGAGTTAAATTACTACTTAAATTTGCTTGGATATGCCATCAATTCTGAGAGTGGAAAACAATAGAGAATACATATAAGATGTCATAAAAATCCCTCCTTTTCTAAGTTCAGCTGCCCTCTTGGTGGCATTAAAGAAACACATGAGCATAAACTCTTCACACAAAGATTCCGGTACAGTGCATTCTGTTTGCACAACGCTCCAAGATCACAGAAATAAATGGATTTTATTTTATTTCATTCATTATATTTCATTTCCCTTCATGCTTTAGAAGTTATCTATTTGTCCAAATCAATTACTGAGTTGGCCTAGACATTAATTGAAAAGTCAATGAACCTAGTGAATCCTCCAGACCAAAGAAATAAATTTTTCCAAAAAGTTAAACTGAAACAATACTGATTTTCCAGCACATCAGAGTTAATGGAAATGAAGGTGCCCCCTCCCACCCTTTGACCTTGGAGAGGGGGTCATAATTCTTCAATTTAGAACAAATCTAACACAGGGAGATTTCACTTGAAAATTTAGATTTTTGTCTTCTCTTGAAACAGCAGAAAACTTGGCAACACTGGTTTTGCTGCCTTCTTCTGCAAAAACACTTGACAGCAACTCCTCACTTTAGATGACACATGGCTCTTGTCACATTTAATACCATTTCCTTTACATCTAGACAATATCTCTCATGAACACTGCCTGCATCGCCCCTTTAGGTCTGAGTTTTGATGCCACATTAAGTCCATGGCTTCCCTGATGCCTCAGCTGGTAAAGAATCCGCCTGCAATGCGGGAGGCCTGGGTTCGATCCCTGGATTGGGAAGATCCCCTAGAGAAGGGAAAGGCTACCCACTCCAGCATTCTGGCCTGGAGAATTCCATGGAGTGTATAGTCCATGGGGTTGCAAAGAGTCGGACACGACTGAGTGACTTTCACTTTTGCAGAAGTAAATAGCAACCCACTCCAGTATTCTTGCCTAGAGAATTCCATGGACAGAGGAGCCTGGTGGGCTACAATCCACGCGGTTCCAAAGAGTCAGACACGACTGAAAGTAGCTTAGCACCAGCATCTAGTCCATATGCACACTTTACATGGGAAGAAATTGAGACTGACACTTTAATTATTTGAATCAAACTTTTTTTTTAGGAAGCAACATGTTGCAGGGGAAAGAAAATCAATCTGGAGCCATTGCTTTGGCACTTAGTACCTGCATGAACTTGGGGAAATCAGTTTACTTTCCCAAGATTACTTTTTCTCTTCTGTCATATAGGTACAGCTATAATCTAGCCCATGGGGGAGTTGTAGGGTCATAGGTAAAAGACACCTGAAAGAAAGCAAAAGTGAAAGTAGCTCAGTCGTGTCTGACTCTTTGCAACCCCATGGACTGTATCCATGGAATTCTCCAGGCCAGAATACTGGAGTGGGTAGCCTTTCCCTTCTCCATGGTATCTTCCCAACCCAAGGATCGAACCCAGGTCTCCCGCATTGCAGGAGGATTCTTTACCAACTGAACTATCAGGGAAGCCCAAAGACACCTGAAGACACTGTAAACTGTAAAACTTTACAGACACACGAGCCATCATTATCCCCCAAAGTCACACAGCTTGGAGGAGAGGATCTAGGATCTCATGGAAGCCACCTTTCTACCAAACAAAAGCATCTCTCTTCTGACCTGAATACTTTGGTTTTTATAGAAATTGTCACAAACATGATTTATTGGCATTTGCAATTCTGCTCATTTCTTCAGGTAATACAATATTGAGGTGAACACCAAAAATCATCATTTCAGGAGCATCCCATCCCAAAATGATATGCTTACCATAGTGAAAAACCAGGCAGCAAATGAATCAGAAACATCTTACAGATGGAGATACTGAAAAACCACATTGCCCCTCTCATCCTATGAAAGATTCAAGTGGCAAAACCAGAAGAAGCTGGACTAACATGTTTAACAATAGCATCAGAATAACAAGTGCTTGGTCCTGCCTTGACCATTTTCATAGTGCCTTTCATCTTTTTAGCTTATAAAAACTCTGGTGCTTTCTTAAAGGGAAAGTTGCCCTTTTTATTACATTCTCCCAAAGACATACACATTATGAATACAAAATCAAACAATAAAAGACTAAAATCTTTCTGGATTTTCTACATCAAAGAAACTGCCTGAATAATCAGCTAAATGTAGTCAGTCCTCTTTAGTGGGTTGGGATATGATAAGAGTCTGCTCTGGAGATTGAAATACTTGCATCTCATCTCAGCTTGATGCTTTCATAAATTCCATTGTTATGAAGAGGTGACCTCCATCTTTGTAGAATTCCCAGAATCAACTGAGAGTCTATTTCAAAGCCAGTGAAAACTCAGAGGTTGAGAGAACTGGAACCAGCCTCGGGCAAATCCCTCATCCCTGCCTCTTCTTTAGGCTTCCAGGTTTAACATCACTCTGACTCATGAATCTCATGGTCCCAACCTCACCTAAATATGCACTTCTCCGGATTCTAAACACTGTATTTAGGGGAGGAACTGCTGGAGAGCATTGACGGGAAGCTCGGAAGTTGGCACAGGAAGCTGGTACGTGTATCTTATGAGCACTGTGTCCTTTAATTCTATAGGGAAAGTTGGTGCTATCATTATCTTAGCTTTGCAGATGAGGGAAGTAGGTGACAAGCCTAAAGTCAGACAAGTAGCCAGAGATGGAGCCAGTATTTGATCTGAGTAAACCACAGAACTCAAATCTTTATATGACCCTATAGGTCACATCCTGACTTTGACTCCATTTCTACCCCATCCCATTGAGTAAAAAGAAGTTAGAGGGACAGATATAGGATTTATTAATCCTAAAGTTTCATAAGTCACCAATCATAAAGAAAATCAGTCCTGAATACTCACTGGAAAGACTGATGTTGAAGCTGAAGCTGAAGCTCCAATGTTTTGGCCACCTGATGCAAAGAACTGACTCATTGGAAAAGACCCTGATGCTGGGAAAGATTGAAGGCAGGAGGAGAAAGGGACAACAGAGGATGAGATGGTTGGATGGCATCACCGACTTGATGGACATGAGTTTGAGCAAGCTCCAGGAGTTGGTGATGGACAGGGAGGCCTGGTGTGCTGCAGTCCATGGGGTCGCAAAGGGTCGGGCAGTTCAGTTCAGTCACTCAGTTGTGTTGGACATGACTGAGCGACTGAACTGAAATGAATCTTAAAGTTTCATAATGTTTTAGGGCTGTTGTATCAAATTACCACAAATGTAGTGGCCTAAAACAACAGAAATGTATTATCTCTAAATTAATTATCTCCAATCCTGGAGGTCAGAAGTCTCAAATAAGTTCCACTGGGCAGAAATCAAAGTCTTGGCAGGACCACCTCCCCTTTAGAGGCTCCAGGGGGGAATTTATTGCCTCATTTTCCCCAGCTTCTAGAGGTCACCTGCACTCCTTGGGTCTCCATCCCTTCTACCATCATCAAAGTACAGCTGACCCTTGAACAACACAGCTTTGAACTGTGCAAGTCCATTTATACACAAATTTTTTTCAATAATAAATACTACTGTATTACATGATCTGATCCAAGGTTGGTTGAATCCTCAAATGCCAAGCTGCTAGCATGAAGGAACCCAAGACAGTGAAGGTTGACTGAATTATACAGGATTTTTGACTCTCTGGAAGGTCAGTGTCCCTAACCTCCATTCTTGTTCAAGGGCCAACTGTATACTGTAACAACCTCTGTTTCCATGGTCATACCTCTTCTCTGATTCCAACCTTCATGCCTCTTTCTTACAAGGACCCTTGTGATTACATTGGTCCCATCCAAAAATCCAGAATAATATTTCCATCTCAAGATCCCTAGCTAACTACAAATGCAAAGTCCCTTCTGCTGTAAGACAAATGTTCACAAACTCTAGGAATTAGGATGGGGCTTCCCAGGTGGCTCAGTGGTAAAGAATTCTTTACTACTTCTGCAAGTGCAGGAGGCACAGGAGCTGCAGGTTCGATCCCTGGGTCAGGAAGATTCCCTAGAGAAGGAAATGGCAACCCACTCCAGTATTCTTGCCTGTGAAATCCCATGGACAGAGGAGCCTGGTGGGCTACAGTCCATGGGGTCTCAGAGAGTTGGACACGACTGAGCAACCGAGCATTCAGGAATTAGGATAAGAACAGCTTTGGGGTCAGGGAGACTACTGTTGAGTTTATGATAGATATATATATAGGCATGCAAATAGAGAGAAATTGACTTTAAGGTCACAGATCATAGGTTTAGGGGTAAAAGAAACTTCAGGTTACACAATCTTAAAGCAGACAGGAAACTTGGAGATCATCTAACCCAGCTTGAACAAGTGTATGACAGTGTCAAGAATACACTCAAACCTCTAGTAGACTGAATCTTCCTCATTGTACCTACTGGCTTGCTAAAACACAAAATAAGGGTATTTCTAGTAAGACAGGTGTGAAACACATTGTTCTTTTAAGACCTCGATATAATCATTTGTGAGCAGGACTTTTCTCCAAGTTGCTACTGAAAAGATGGAAAGAGTTTAAAAACAAGCAAGTGCATTAAAGAAAGACTTGCTCGATCTTTGTCAATTCAGTGCATCTCATTTCTCTTTTCTACTCTTTCCTACCTCTTGCCTTGCAACATGCTTTGCTCAAATTGTCAAACAAGCCTTAGAAATTGCTCTGAAAATCAGATGCTAAGCATGACGAATCAAGGGAGGGGCTTTGTGTTACATGAAAAGAAAAGCACAAATAAAAATGTTTTAAATTTCTGCAAAAAGCCAGAGGTTGAATTTGTTTATGTGTTCCAAAAAGGAACCTAACTAAGTCTTTCAGTTCAATTTCAAAGCAAATAACCGTAAGATTTCAAAAGCAAGAAAATGTTGCCTTTTCATCTCATTTTCCCCAAATTATGTTGCTTTAATAATAGGAAAAAATTGTGAGGCACAAGAAGCCTACAGGAGCTGATGTGAAGAATAATACTCAAAACCTGAAAGTCATAATTTTTTTTAAATGTATTCTGTACTGCCTGGGATGACCAATGTAATTTTCTAAAGGAAGATAAGCACTTGATATTGATTGCATATTCAAATAAGAAATAAATGCAGGTGTTTTTAAACAAGATTAATCATAGTATTATCAGAAAGAAGAAAATAAAAATATTCTTCACCAGACACTGTTTGCTTTGATATCAGAACTCCTTACTGGAGCTAATTATTAGATTTTGGAAATTCAGTCATTAGGAAAGAGATCTGGCTAAATTATTGAAGGAAATAATGTCTCATTAGGTGGAAGATTTTACTATCAGCCATTTTATTTATAATTCAATCAACATTTGCAGCAGAAAAAATATTCACTGATGATTTTTATGCTACAGGCATATCAGATGAATAGATTTATTATCACTATAATCCTCACAACACAAAATGCAATACATATTGCTATCTCATTTTCATTGACAAAGTAAATAAGTCACAGGGAGATTGCACACTTGTTCAAAGCACAAACTCATAAAAATTTTTTCCATTGGCATCCATAACATCCGTCTTTCCTAGATTTCCTCTTACGTGTCTGGCTATCCATGTTCCACTAGAGTCACTCTTCCCCTAAGAATTCTCTTTGCCATGGACTCTCAGCTTGGACCACCTCCCTCTCTCTGGATGAGCTCATCAAAATTGCAATAACTAACTGAAGGCTGTGAACTCCCAAGGGCGTATCTTCAGCTCAGACTGCACTCCAGCACTCCAGACGAGATGTCCAATTATCAGTGTAACATCTCCACCCAGAGGGACACACCCTTTATACCTTGCATTGAGAATGCCTGAAACTAACATCATTGCCACTAAACCTAGTTAACCCACTGCTGAAAACCTGGAATGGTCCTGATTCCTCCAGCACTTTCCCCCACCACCCCCATTGTCCGTAAATCAAGTATCAATTCTCTCTACATGTTTCAGGCCTTTTTCCTTCCCTCTGTGCCCACTTTTACAGCTTCTCTTTTTAAAAAGATGAGGAAATTGAGACTCAAAGATACAAAATGACTTTGCCCTGGATTATACAGATGTGATGTGGAAAACTAGAACTGACCCCAGGCAAGTCTACCTCCCAAATCGATAATGCAGCGCTTCCATTAATTGGTCACATCTCAGCCCTTTCATCATGGGCTCTGTGGTTTCTTCTTGCATTCAAATGCAAATGCAAGCATTTCTATTTGCCCCTTATGCTTCAGTCTCTGCTTCCTTGTGCCAATTATTAGTGGCATTATGTCTAACAAGTAGATTGTGAGTAACTTGGAAGCAAAGTTCAGATCTTCATTGTCTGCTATTAAAATAGAATTGAGAATACAGAAAGAGTAAAATGGAGAGTTGACTCATTGGAAAAGACCCTGATGTTGGGAGGGAGTAGGGGCAGGAGAAAAGGGGACGACAGAGGATGAGATGGCTGGATGGCATCACCGACTCGATGGACGTGAGTTTGAGTGAATTCCGGGAGTTGGTGATGGACAGGGAGGCCTGGCGTGCTGCGATTCATGGGGTTGCAAAGAGTCGGACACGACTGAGTGACTGAACTGAACTGAACTGAAAACGGAGAGAGAGAAAAGGAGGGAACGGGGAGGGAGAAAGGAAGGGAGGGAGGGAAAGAAAGAAGGAGAGAGCAAGATGAACTCTTAAAATTCTTACAGGAGACAAGATGCATTACCATCACCCCTCAAAGTACGGTCCCTAGACCACTTGTATCAGATCTCCTGGGATGCAGTCCTAGCACCATCACCCCTGCCCACAGATTCTGGTGCAGTAAGTACCCCAGACGATTCTTATCCAAACTACAGACTGCAAATCCCTGAAACCAGAAGTCTCTCGATGTTCTTGCCATCTTTTTAAACAGCATATTCTATTTGTCCCCACGGAGGGTAAGCAAATATTCTATAGGAAATTTGCCTAATCCTTATGACTGTCAACCAGTAAGACTTGTCACCTTATTCTCATTTTCTCCTTCTTATTGAAAGAAGAGTTCCTAATTAAAACCTCCCACTGAGTTGACAGGAAGTCAGGTTCAGGTACCTATGCTGTCCTTTATCAATTTTGTGAAGTAAGTGTGACAGTGAAATCTTACACAAAATCCAATTCCTTGCCAAAGCACTCATCTCGTTTTAAATAAACGTCCACCTCAACAACTTTTCCGTTTGTGTGTGCTGCGCATTGCATCCAGCTTACCAGATCCAGAGTGTTCAAAATGAATGATGTCATCTTTCTTTCTCTTATATTTTGTAGAAATGATTCATTGTTGTTACCATGCCCACAACCAGAAGAGTTTTCTATTAAAATGCCCCAGGCCCACACAAATAATTTTAGCTTGACTCCCTCTTTTTACAGAGAGCACAAAAGCAAGCTGTGAACTGAAAAGCAGAAGCTGAAATGATGTGCTCAGGCTACTGTTTTAGTTTAGGAGCTACGCCAAGTTAACAGGGGAAAAAATTCTGATAGTTTCCTAACCTGACTCATCTACATCACTTTTAAAAGGGAAGAGGGATATTGCCACATACCTTAGGTCCGTTTTGTTTTGTTTTTTATGTTGCTTCTCAGTTGTGAGGATAACTTTGTCCTCAAGAATTTACACATTCTCCCCACGAACATGTATTATAAGATGATAGCTCAATTTTAGGCCCTTCAATCTATTGTCGCTCAAGAGGGACTTGATCTAGGCATTCTAACTAAACACGCAGCATGCTGTAATGAATGGCTTAGGAATCAGAAGTCCTGGATCTTATTTCTAGTTTGGTCACAATTTGGAGGCCTTTTTATATCCCTCTGGAACTCATGTGCTTCACTATTAAATGAGAGGGATAGACTAGATCAAGGGCTAAATTCTCAAAGGTTTTTCAGTAGCTATGCAGGTAAAGCAAATGTGAGAACCAAAATGATGATATAAGACAACAGGGGGTAGCAGGGATTATGAAAAACTGGATTTTTATGCTCTCTCAAAGAGTATCTAAATTAATTTTAAAACATTGTGTTAACCAAGCCTCTGAAAGTCAAATCCAGCCCACAGACTATTTATGATCCCTAAACTAGATAGATTTTCAGGTACCTTCTACCTCTAGAAGGTTTATGTGTGTTTCTGAAATCACAAGTAATGGTAATGAAACCACCTTATAATCCAGATAATAATAATTGTTAACATTTATCTGGTGCTTACTATACATCAATCTCTTAGCTAAAGATTTAATTTACAGTAACTGATTTTAGTCCTTATAACTCTGCAATGAGGTATATATATAATAATAATAATAATAATATTATAATTATTTAATCTGCTTTTCTAAAGGGAAAAATTGAAGCATAGGTAGTTTAAATAACTTGTCCAAGCTAATTCACTGACATTTCTGTATGTATAAGGATTACAATAGTACCAAACAATAGAGCAAACCAGGCTTCATCAATTTCATAATCACTTCAATATTTAAGTTATAAACCTTAATCAAGAGGCTTAATGAAGGATAAAAGTAACACTTGAAAGTTAGGAAATATTTCATATGCAATATTATTTAATGTTCTACTCCATTAAAAATAATAAATTATAAAAGTTATTTTAAACGTCTCTATATTACTGAAATAGCCTTGTGTGCTCAGAGGACTAATTGTTATTAAAAACTAGAGAGTAAAAGAAAAAAAAAAACTAGAGAACAAGAATAAGGATAATTTTTTATAAAAAGTCAATTGTCTAAAATGTTATAAATTTTTAAATTAAAGAAAATGTGTTTTATTAATGTATGAAAGTTAATATAATCATAAAATCAAAATAATAAAACTAGAAAAGGCTTATAGATTACCAGTGATTACCATTCCTTGACCCAATTTTTGGACCATATTTTAGCTGCAATATGATCATAGGAATTAGCAATTTATTTTAATCCAAAATAACCAATGAGATTGATAACACTTAAAAATTAATAGTTTGAATTTCTGGTTTCAACATCAACATGTAGAGTCTGGAAGCTGTTACTTATAACAAGAAAAAGTTGTGCAAAACTAAAATCAATGACTTTTCTGGGTCCATCACAGAAGTGAGGTTGCGAGGCAAACTGCCACCTTGACACCTGGAGAGAGAGATGCACTCAGAGGGACCCAGCTGAACTCCGCTTTCCTGGAGCTGCAGTTGGACGCTTAAATGACAATTCTGATGAACGGCTAGAGGTTGAATGTGGACTAGCATGACACTGTGAAAAACCGAGGGGCTGCTCTGTTAGTGGCCCCTGAAAGTTTTATGAGTTTTATTTGCAGGAATTCCCACAGATTCTCACAGTAAAGAGCCAAGAAAGATGCCCCAGGCTCTGCCAGGAGGAAGGGGAAAGAAACCCCTGTGAAAATGCACTCCAAGCCAATTCCTCAGTCCTTGAATGTGGGTTACACAGTGACCTTCTCCCAAAGAGCACAGTGTGGAAGATGGAAGAAAGTGATCTGACAAGCGCTATCTCCGCCGGGTGATCAAGTTCAGCTTCACCTGTGGAAGGTCAAGTTGACAGCATGTACATTGAAGATGATGTGATGAAAATGTCGCTTTACCTCTGTGATTTTTTCCCCCCAAAACACAGAACTCCAGTCTAATCATGAGAAAAACATCAGATGAATTACAGTTGGGAGATATTCTTCAGCATTCCTGAGCAATACTTCCCCAAACAATCAAGGCCTTAACCAAGGGAAGTCTGAGAAACTAAGTGCAATATGCTATTTAACCTGTGTTCCTAGGACAGAAAAAGGACATTAGGTAAACACTGAGGAAATCTAAATAAACTATGGACTTTAATCATCAAAAAGTCTACAAATAACAAATGTTGTCAGCCATGTGGGGAAAAAAGAAACCCTTACACTGTTAGTGGAAATGTAAATTGGTATAGCCACTGCAGAAAACAATACGGAGATTCCTCAAAAAAATTAAAAATAGAACTATTGATATTATACAGCCCATTAATTCCACTCCTGAGTACGTATCCAGAAAAAATAAAAACACCAATTCAGAAAGTTACATGCACCCCAGCGTCCACAGCTGCGCTGTTTACAACAGCCGAGATGTGGAAACAGCCCCACCGCCCATCAGCAGATGAATGGACAAAGACGTGGTGTGTATTATACAGTGGGATATTACTCAGCCATAAAACATGAAAGCCTGCATTCGCAGCAGCAGGGACTGACCTAGAGAATATTTTACTTAACGAAACACCATACAGAGAAATACAAATATTATATCACTGATACACGAAATCTAAAAAATAATACAACTGAGTGAAAAACAAAACAGAAACAGACTCACAGATATAAAAAGCAAACATGTGGTTACCAAAGAGGAGAGGAGAGGTGAGAAGGACAAATTAGGGGTGTGGGATTAAGAGATACACATTATATGTATAAAATAGAAAAGCCACAGGACATGTTGTATAGCACAGAGAATTAGAACTCTCAATATTATCTTGCAATAACTTTCAATGGAGTATAATCTGTAACAATACTGAATCGCTATGCTGTATACCTGAAATTAATACAATATTATAAATCAGGTATATATCAATAAAAACTAATAATGCATCAATATTGGTTTATTACTTACATCAAATATACCATACTAGTTTTAAGATGTTAGTAATAGGGGAAATTGGGTGTGGGACATTTGGGAACTCTTTACTTTATCCTCACAATGTTTTTATAAATCAGAAATTATTCCAAATAAAACATTCATTTATTAAAAAACAGAGGCTGATAAACATGAAAAAATCTAACATGAGTAATTAATTAATGTGAAAATATTACTAATTGCTGTAACTCAGATAATTATTCATGCAAATTAGAGAGCTGGATGCTGTTCCCTCATTAAAAGCCAATTTTCACCTTGGTTTGTGGTCTTAAATATCGACAGATTCTTGCCTACTGTAATTTTTTATTGAAATGATATCAAAAATAAAGTGACAGTCCTATTTTCTAATATTTTTATCATTTGACAAAAATGCACAATCTCTCCAAAGAAGGATACTCCTCATCCTGTTCATTGCCCTCACCCAAATTAACATAGGCCAGGACTACAAATCCCAGGAGAAGAGTGGGTAAATATCTGATGGAACATTTTCCAAACTGAATTTTATAAAATGACAATTTTTAGCTCATGGGAGAAAAATGTAGAATGGGAGTTCTTTCATGCAATATTGCGTTCTCCCCTTGAAAACCACAGTTAATTTAGCATAAAAGATGGGGAACTCTTAGAGTGAAAAAATATATTACCCCACTTTCTATGACCATTGTACAATTTTTCACAAAGCATTTATTAACACAGGAAGGAATGCCGGACTTCCAAATAATACAGTGCATTCAGATCACTCAGGAAGAAGGAATTTAATTTAAATAATTTTAAATACAATTTTGTTTTCTCTGTGACAATATTTCATCAGAAAATATATTTTGATGAGTATGGCCGTGTCATAAAATGTGCAAAAGTAGATTCTATTAACACGTTCTCTGAAAACCACGATGCACCTACTCACCAGCTGAATTTTTAAAAGTCACTGTTTAGGAGATCAGGGTGGCAAAATGTTCTGCCATCAGCAGGATGATAAAGTAGACCTTTACTTTCTCCAAACGAGGCTATTAAGAGTGGTTTATTCTTGACTCTGTACGATTTCAATATCTTTCGATCATGAAATTTTTGCACCTTCTTTTATGTCCCTGGATACATTCTAGCATCTTCTGGTTTACAGTGTGTGGTAACTTGAATAGATTTTGTATCCTGCTGTTGTGTGAAAATTGTATAACTCTTCATTGTTAACACATTGAATTGGTTCATAGTGCTTTTCAGGTCTACCATGTTCCCCCACTTCTCAGTCCAGTCATTTTATTAATTTTTGAGAGTTCGATATTGACACCCCAACTAAAAATCTTAATTTATCTACTTAAAAAATAATTGCAATATATAATGGAACTATATGTAACTGTGTTCTGTATTTCTGAAGTCTCCTGTAAGTGTATCATATTTTCATAATTTAAAAAATAAAAAAGAAAGAAGAAAAAAAAAGAGTGACTGATCCTAAACAGTGATTGATACAAGGCTTGCCCAATGTATGAAGCACAGAGATCTTATTTTACACAATGGTGTAAACAAGCTGCCCTCTGAGAGACTTGAATAGAATGATATAAACCACAGGGGAAAGTTCATGGAAGACATTCTGTAATAGGTCACATTTGGAAAGGTTCTTAATCCTGCCAGATGCTCCCACCTAGCATTCACGGCCCTCTATCACACAGCCTACTTATCCTTCATTGCATGTCCAGCCCACATCTCGGACACCTTCAGCATGACCCTCTGCACTCATAAAGCTCTTCTCTCTTCATCTGGAGATCAGTTTCACTTCTGAGACTTGCTTAAGCCTGTGCCTGTCTGACAATCTTGTGACTATCTAAGAGCCTCCTTCCTTTTCCGCCCCTCCACATTCTGCGCATCTTTCAAAGTCTAGCTTGAGTCACCCTGTGCACAAAGCCTTCCTGGACCTCTCCTGTCCTCAAGCCCTGCTTTCTTCCTTCTTCCTCTGGGGCCTTCTCTCTGTGATGCTGACTTTGTCACTAACTGCACAACGTCCAGTTTACTTCTCCAAATGTGTCCCATGGAACAGCCAGTGTTTATTAAGTTTTGTTTTCGCTGACCACCTCTTGGCACTGGAAATCTATCTACCTCCATTATGGAGAAAATGCTAACTTTGCCATTGTTTGCACGTCTCTGAAGGCATATGTGTGTCTTTTTCTTTGACAGCAGAGAACGCCGTTCATTTGATGGTGACCTATCACTGGATGGCCATGTTTAACGTATGGAGCATAATAAATACTTGTTGCCTTGACATGTTGCTGAGCACTCAGGGTTTCAGGCATTTAAAAATAATCTGCTTCTTCAAGGAACTTGTTTAAGAAGTTTTCACCCCTCATCAAAAGCTAAGAGTATGGAATCTGCTCTGCAATCGCCAATCAGAATCCCAATCCCCCGTAGGAAACATTCTCAACAACATGTGTTCTATCGCAAAGAATAGAATCTTTGAAAGATTCAAAGAAAAGCATCATTGACCATAAGAATAATCTTTGTCCATGCTCCTGAGCTTTCACTGAGCTCATTCATGGGACCTCATCTACTCTTTTTTTTTTTGGATAAATTTTTTTTTTATTTTCATTGGAGGCTAATTGCTTTACAAAATTGTGTTGGTTTTTGCCATACATTGACATGAATCAGCCATGGGTGTACATGTGTTCCCCACCCTGACCCCCCCTCCCACCTCCCTCCCCATCCCATCCCTCGGGGTCATCCCAGTGCACCAGCCCTGAGCACCCTGCCTCATGGATCGAACCTGGACCGGCGATCTATTTCACATATGATAATACACACGTTTCAATGTTGTTCTTTCAAATCATTCCACCCTTGCCTTCTCCCACAGAGTCCAACAGTCTGTTATTTACATCTGTTTCTTTTGCTGTCTCACATACAGGGTCATCATTACCATCTTTCTAAATTCCATATATATGGGTTAATATACTGTATCAGTGGTTTTCTTTCTGACTTACTTTGCTCTGTATAATAGGCCTCATTAGAACTGATTCAAATGAATTCTTTTTAATGGCTGAGTAATATTCCATGGTGTATATGTACCACAGCTTTCTTACCTATTCGTCTGCTGATGGACACCTAGGTTGCTTCCATGTCCTGGCTATTATAAACAGTGCTGCAATGAACACTGGGATGCACGTGTCTCTTTCAGATCTGGTTTCCTCATCTCCTCTCATGCAAGTCTCTGTACATGGATCTGTACATTGTTGCTGTTCAGTCGCTCAGTCCTGTCCAGCTCCTTGTGACCCCATGGACGGCAGCACACCAGGCCTCCCTGTCCTTCATCTCCTGGAGCTTGTTCAAACTCATGTCAATTGAGTCAGTGATGCCATCCAGCCATCTCATCCTCTATCATCCCCTTCTCCGCCTGCCCTCAACCTTCCCCAACTCCCATACTTTGGCCACCTGATGCGAAGAACCAACTCACTGGAAAAGACTCTGATGCTGGGAAAGATTGAAGGCAGGAGGATCTGTATGAGATGCTAGTTTTAGCTGTTACATATGTGAGTCTTATTCCTGCAAAGTTTGCTCACACATCAGGTCTAATACAAACAGGTAAGTGAAAATATTTTGTATAAAACAAAAAGAAGTCAAATAAACACTCTACTGAGTGATAGAGCAAGTGACTAGGAATATGTGTAGTGTCTGTTTGCTAAGATGGAGAAAGAATTTGTTCTGCTTCAGGCAACCTCAAAATCCTCACTCCAGGAGATTAACATACTCAAGAAATTATATGAACTTTATGAAAAGAAGTGCTAATTCATGTGTTTAGACATAAAAAACAGACTCTGGGGTACTTGTACGTGTGTGGGTGTGTGTGGTGCAGAGGCAGGGTGTTAAATTGAATTACCATTTGTTTCATGATAAAACTGTCCAGTGTATCTTGTCCGCCCTTCTTCATTGCTTGTTTATCACTAAAATATCACTTAGGATATAATAAATGGTGTGGGTAATTTTATGTATCTATGATGTCACATCATGCATATATAACATACATGTATGACATGTATAAAGCAGCGTAAAACTGTTTTAGCTTTCCAGTAAACGCTCAGAACTGCGCTTTATCAAATACTACTAAGCGAAGAGGCCTCCTTAAGGATTCCATAACTGATCTGCTCCTTTCCAATTCTGAACAGCCTCACTTGAATATTTAAAATAATAATAATTAAAAATTAATTTTTAAGCTTCAGTGTTAAACCTGAAGCAGAGCTCCCCATCACCGTGACTCCGTTTGGCTATATCTCTCCTTGCTTTTGGCTCACTTGGAAGAAGGAGGTAGAGACACCATGTGGTCCGCTTTTTGCTTCCTTTCTTCCCTCTGCAGAGCACTGACTCCTCATCCCTGTAGATGAGAGGAGGGCAGCCCTCTTGCCTCACTGTGTCAGCATGCTGACCCCCCATGATGGGTCACGGCGGTTCCTCTAGCTTCATGACCAAGGCCAGATCGGCGTGGTGCTGACTCAACAGGCAATGCGACACCTCTTAGCTTTGGCAGTCCCTCGCGAGATGTGACCATCCTTCTAGCTGATGCCCAGCTCAGGGTTTCAGGCAACATCCCTCTGATTCATGTGCCCCTTGTTCATAAAGCTCTGGTTCCAGAAAGACGGCAGCCTCCACTATCATCGACCAAGTGTATGGGGATGGTCACACCTCCAGACCTGCTTAAACTGAGAGCAAGACATGGGACGTGTCCCGGCTTCCTCTCTGCCCAGTAATTCCTCATCATGCCGTTTCTCCCTAATTCTCTTTCCTCAGTTTTCCTATGCACTTTAGAAAGTTATAAAACTCTCTCAGGAAGCACATGTCCAGCAATTGAGTAAAGTGGTCATTTATCCTTCTTTGAGGCTCCCTAGAATCATAGGTGATTCTCTCATCACTGGCCCTACCGACCTTCCTTAGCTTAGTAAAGAGCAAACACGGGTCTCCTTTTTTCTCTCTCCACCTCAAGAGGTAGGATAGCAGTTGAGGGAGGAAGAGGTTTTCCCGGCGAACCTTCTGAGAGGTAGGCATTCCCAGCACTGCCAGCTCCCTAACACTCAGGAGCACATAACTCCTTTCACATTTAGCTTTGGTCTTGGTTGTAATTTCAGGACCAAAGGAAGGAACTGCTACAAATAAGCTGCAAACAACTATGAGGACAGACAGGGATGCTTCACATTTCTTTAAGTCCCTGACGCACATAGCACAGTGCCCTGAACTCCCACAGGAAAAAAAAAAAAAAAATCTTAGATTTATTCTAGAGTCACTTGGGTTGGTCCTTAATTGTGTGACACAATCCTTGCATCCTGAGGATGCTCACCTGCTGGTGATGCTGTACCATCCAGAGAGAGACTTTGTCATATTTAAATTTGCCTTTATGAATTTTGAGATGCCTTTAACCACATTTGAAGCTGCTGTGGGTGATATCAAATCAGGAAGGACATGTCACCAGCTCTTTGGTATTGGCATCCCAAAAAGGACTGGAGAGTTAAAGGAATGAACTAGAATGCCCTCTGGATATCACAGCACAGTTGTATCTCTCACTTCTAAAAGGCTCTGTCTCAGAGCAGGTACTCAGTAAATTTTAGCTGGCAGGCTGATGGAATAGGTGGATAAGAAAATGTGTTTTCCTGTTTATAATTAGGACATGGAAGCAACCTAGATGCCCATCAGCAGACGAATGGATAAGGAAGCTATGGTACATATACACCATGGAATATTACTCAGCCATTAAAAAGAATTCATTTGAATCAGTTCTAATGAGATGGATGAAACTGGAGCCCATTATACAGAGTGAAGTAAGCCAGAAAGATAAAGACCAATACAGTATACTAACGCATATATGTGGAATTTAGAAAGATGGTAATGATAACCCTATATGCAAAACAGAAAAAGAGACACAGATGTACAGAACAGACTTTTGGACTCTGTGGGAGAAGGCGAGGGTGGGATGTCTTGGTAGGTTTGGGTAGGTAGGTTTGGGACTTACTCGGAATCTATATCATAGTCACCCCTGCCTTCTTCCATGTTTATCCATTTTAGAAAAAGAGAGTCTATCCTATGCCTGTGCTATCATTGTATTTTGGAAACACATAACTTGTTTGGTTTTACTAGATGGAAAGTATGGAGAAATTTTGTCTCGAGATGACTCATACCTCAAGATTCACCCTTAACTTCTTGAGATGATATTTAGATAAAACTTTGGACTTTATAAAGTTGATGCTAGAATGAGTTAAGACTTTGGGAACTGTTGGGATGAAATGAATGTATTTTGCTTGTGAGAAGGACATGATTTGGGAGAGGGGTCAAGGTAGAATGTAATGGACTGAATATTTGTATCTCCTCAAAATTCACGTTAAAATCCTAACTTCCCTGTGTGATGGTACTAGGAGGTGGGACTTTGGGAAGATAATTCGGTCATGAAGGTGCAGTTCTAATGAATGATATCAATGCCCTTATAAAAGGGACCCCCATAGAACCTCACTTCTCTGTTGCTCCATGTGAGAATACCAGAACTGCCGATGAACCAGTAAGTGGGCTCTCACCAGACACCAAATCTGCCTGCAAGTTGATCTTGAACTTTGCAGTTTCCAGAACTGTGAGAAATAAATGCTGTTGTTTAAGCCATTTGCTCTACGATATTGTTTTAGCAGCCCAAACGGACAAAAACAGTGGTCTCAGATGAGTACTTGACCTCTTTACACTTCCATTTCCTTTCTTCTAAAATGGAAATTATAGTAAAACTTGGAGTATATCCAAAGTTGAACTCAAAGAAACTCAGAATGAGGGAAACATCAAAATAAGTTTAACTCTCTACTAGAAGTCTTTTTAAAACTTGTGAAAACCTAGAATAGAGTAGTGCCATGCTGAATTACTCTTCCCTTAGGGAAGAGTAGGGCAGCTAGAAGAACTTAAAAAACATCACGAATGTATCTTCTAGAAGATGTGATATATATGCACAGTGGAATACTACTCAGCCATTAAAAAGAATGAAATAATGCCATTTGCAGCAATATGGATGCAACTGGAGATTATCATACTAAGTGAAGTACTAAGTACATACTAAGTACTTAGTACATACTAAGTTAGAAAAAGACAAATACCATACGATATCGTGTATTATGTGGAATCTAAAATATGACACAAATGAGCCCATCTATGAAAGAGGAACAGACTCTCAGAGGACAAACTTATTGTTGCCACAGGGGCAGGCTGGGGAAAGGATGGACTGGAAGGTTGAGGACATCGGATGCCAACTATTATATACAGAATGGATGAGCAATAAGATCCTACTGTATAGCACAGGGAGCTATGTTCAAATGTCGTGTAATAAGCCATAATGAAAAAGAACATGAAAAAGAATGTATATACACACATCTATCTTTGTTGCACAGCAGAAGTTAACACATTACAAATCAACTATATTTCAAAGTAAATAAATAAATATTTAAAAATGTATCTTCAGGTGGCACGAGAGAAGGCTAGAACTCATTTGAAACATTCCTTTCAAGGAGATTTGAAATGTTAGGTGAAAGCAGTTCATCCCTGGCAGTATTTAGTGAAGCAACTAATGAGTCAGAGTGAGCTGAACTTCTCCCACCCAGAGGTATTCTATATTGCAGTTCTAGCTCATTTACTGTCAGAAGTGTCTACCTCAGCTTCAGCGTCTGATCTTTGGAGGGGGTGAAAATGTCTGAGGGATCAAACGAACCAGCTGCCTCTCAGTACAACCCCTCCTCCTCCACTTTTTGCCTCTGTCAAAGCAAGAGCTTTCTCTTCTCTCCAAGCTGCCTTCTACGCCACCTCGTTACACCCCGCAAAGATGGTGGAAGGGCACAAGCCAAATGACTCCGGTTCATTTATACTCTGAAGAAGGAAATTGACTGTAAATTTTTATCATGTGCGGATTCAGCGTATTTTTTGAAGACATTTATATCTGAGAGTGCCATTCTAAGAAGGTTATTAAGGAAATTGCTGAAATAAATTACAATGATAAGCAAATTGCTGAAAAAAAAATAGAATGAAATTAGCAAAATATGGTTAATTGGTTTGCTGAGATGTATTCTTAAAATGAACCTCTAGTGAGGGTGCTGATGCACTTTGTTAAGTGACTATTTGCTTCTAGGACTCAATTATTCCAAGGTTTTCTGCATTCTTTGAGTAAAACGAAGGTGGGGCTTTATTTATGGACCTACAGTTTTCACATTCTGCTTCCATGAGCAATCTGCCCTCCCTAACGCCCTCCCAAATTCCTCACAGACCCTCTCTCTTTTGTCTAATTTTCTTCCTCCTTTCAAAACCTGTAATATTTGCCCGCGTTAAAGGGGCATTCAATCTAAACACAGGATCTGTACCTTCTTGCCATAGACAACTCAAAATGTTTTTAAATGTCCTCAGACATCTTCTGTGCTTCTAGAAAGAGCTCACAAACTTCTTTTTCGCTGGGAAGGCTCACAGCAAAGGCAGACACACTGCTGACACTGCTGGGCTCCGGCACCAAGTCACGTCCGGCTCTCTGTGACCCCGTGGACGGCAGCCTGCCAAGCTCCTCTGTCTACGGGGTTTTCCAGGCATGAACACTGGAATGGATTGCCATCTCCTTCTCCAGGGCATCTCCCTGACCCAGGGATTGAACCTGGATCTCCTGTTTAGAAAAGAGATTCTTTACCACTATGCCACCTGGGAAGCCCTACAAACAAATGGCAAAAAGCACCTAAGGGTTTCTTCTAAAAAATGTAGATTGTTTATAGGGCCACAGTGGAAACTAGATCCTTCCGTAAAGCAGTCAATGTCCTGTGACAGCATGTCAGTTGTCAGACTTCCCTGACCTCCACACCTGAAAAAGCACCCTGCTCCTGCTCCTGCTGTCTACCACGACTGTCATTCCCAGCCTCCTCGTTCTAGGGAGGTTTTGTTCATGGGATTTATCACCGCCTGAAGGTGCCTTTGTATTAATTTAGTTATATATTTGCTTGATTATTACTTGTTTTCCAAATAGATTTAAGTTCTCAAAAGGCAGGAATTTTGGATTGTCCCTGGGGTATACCCAACTCCTAGAAACATACCTTGCACATACGGGTGCTTCATTTATTTTTGCTAAGTAAAGGAAAGAAATAGAGAAAAGGGGGGCAGCAGAAAATAGTGATTAGGGAAATTGGTTTTAGAGTCAGAAGGGCCTGAATTGCAACACAGGGTCATCATTTCTTCTGTTCCTGTTACCACTTTTGTTGTTTTAATTGTCTTTTTATTCCAGCTTTATTGAGGTATAATTGACCGAAAAACTGTTAAGATATTTAAAGTGTACAACACGATGATTTGATCTACAGTATTCATTGTGAAAGAATCCCCCTCATCGTGTTAATTAAGACATTCTATCATCTCACATATTTACCTTTTTTTTAAATGAGAAGATTTAAGTTTTTGCTTTGTCTGTTCATCCACTGATGGACACTTAGCTTGTTCACATACCCTGGCTATTGAAAATAATGCTGCAATGAATACAGGAGTACACATATCTCCTTAAGACACTGATTTTGTTTCCTTTAGATATGTTCTTAGAAGTGGAATTTCTGTATCATATGGTAGTTCTATTTTTAAATTCTTGGGGAAAACATACTCCACAGTGCCTATACCAGTTCATTGATTCTTACATGTATGAATTTGGGCAGATTATGTAAGTTCTCTGAACATCTGTTTCCTTATACATAAAATGGAATTTACTTTTATCTCATCAACAGAGTTGTTTTAAGGATTAAATATCATAATTTAGGTAAAATCATCAATCCATCAATTATTATTCCTGGTATGTTACATGTGTGTGCACACATATACACACATGTTTTAATATACAGTTCTTATCTTGTTTCACATAAATATTTCTAAATATTTCACATAAATATTTCTAAATGACAACTGTGATGAAGTATGTCAGTAACTGAGTGCTTGACAAATTTACAAGTAAGTTATAGGATCTGATCCATGTATCTAGAGCCCTCCATAAATTAGGGTCCCTCTCAGGAATCAGATCCTCTCTCTCTGTTGCTCTCTATTGCTTGCTGCATTTTAGATCATCCGGGGAATTGCTTGTCAACTTTAGTATCACAATCAGTCATGCAATTGGTGGCAGACAGTTTATTACTGATTATAGCTGCATTATTTATCAGTGATTTACCTTTTAATATAGAATAGAGTTCAAGGTTATCCCCATAATAACTTCACGCTCACATTCTAGCTTTCTGAAATGTTCTCCTGAGTGAGAAGATGCAGTGAAGGTAGCGTATCGGAGGCTGTACATCACCTTCCCTCTTGCACATGGAATGATGCTTGGTGAGTGAGCAATATCTATTATCTGTGTTTCAGAAGAAAAAATACTGGAGCATCTTTGGAGATTTTTAAGAATTGGTGTTTGTGGGAATGCTATGTATGTGCATTGCCTAGCCTGGTGACAGATGGAGGCGTAGAAACATGGGGCCAAGCTAGAAAGAAAAGGGATTAAACTGGTAATTTGCATGTTGCCCAGACACATTTTTAAGCCAAATTACACGTATGCTATTTGTATAACTGTGAAGTAAAAGAAAATTTCTATACACAGAAAGCAAAGATCAAGATAAATATTTGGCTGAATAGTCCTCTTTCTTTTTTACTGGCAAAGCTACCTACTCTAATAGGAGAGGTATTTTGTCTGCCTGCATATTAGGATATTGAGAGATTTTCTTATTGGCCCTGGAATGGGTCACAGATTGTAAGCTGAGAATATAGAGCGTAAATTACCTAATAAGAGGGCCCAACAGTCCCTCCTGGGCTTACTAAGAAACAAACAAGTTCTGCCATCCTCCAACTACCTCCCCATCCCACTTCCACCCCTCCCCCCACCTTATATAAGTAGAGGATAAAAGAGCCGAGGTTCATTACAGAGGCAGTGGTTAGCCTCCTCTCTAAGGACAACATTCTTGACTTCCCACAGCCGTGCCCATCCCTACAAGATGAGGGACAAAGGGACTTGCCAGTCTGAAGCCTGCACCCTCTTCTAGGTCATGTTCTGAGTACCCCAGAATTCTCTCTCCAAATGGTCCTAAGCCTGCTTTCAGAATTTACACAGACTTCTTCCCTGGGTCCATTCCCCTGAAAACCACACTTCTATGCCCAAAAAGTAGCCATGGGGTGGCTGTTGGCAGCAGGTGGCAGGAGGTAAAACAGAGCTGGAACTTGTTGGCTGCAGTGACTATACACAGGGACACCAGGCCAGTATCAGTGTGAAACCCAGGAAAGATAAAGATGGCAGCCTTGGGCCATGGGTGGAGCAGACAAGGACAGTTCATTCTATGCCATCATACTAACATACAACATTACAAGGAGTTCACGGACTCCACAGTCCAACTGGCCTTGAAGGTCAATATGAAAATGTCTATCAAAATAAGTTCATGGAATACATTTATTCAATACGTCATTTGCTTTATATACAACTTCTTAGTATTTAGACATAGGATGTCGTGGCTTCTATCCATACTCATGACACAGGCCCCCAGAATGTTACGGGTACCTGGCAACAGAGGGGCACCTGGGGAAGCCAACTAGTGTTAGTCAAGAGATAAAAAAGAAACACTTGTCACCTTCGATCACTTTTCTCCTTCCTGCACCACAGGCATGGGGCCCTAGAAAAAGAAGTGAGTGAAGGAAAGGCAGGCAGGTGGTATGTTCTAGGATCTGACCACACCTCTCATCTCTCCAGGTCTTCCCAGCCCTAAGTCACGTCAGCAGTGGGAGAGAGAAAATCTAAGGGTTGAATAAGAGAAGGAGAGCTTTAAGTGTAGACAAACTTGGAATCATTATCATATTTGTCTGCGATGTTGATGAAATAAAAAAAGATTGGATGAAACATGTTTCAGACAGTGATATAAAAAAGTTAAATCAATGTACTGCTGAATCTCATCAAGTTCAGACTATCTAGTGAGCGGTTTGTTGATGGCTGAGTGTGCAGCAGCAGGTTTCTCTGTATACCAATGCCCCACCCCAGATGCTCAGGAGAAAGTCACCTACAGCCCTCTGTCAAAGTGTTTCCTGTGTGGCTCTTCAGTACCCAGAAGCAGGATATGGTACTGAATTTCCAAATTTAGAAGATCTTTAGAAAAACAATCTAGAAATGAGTAAAAGTAGGGATGTTGGTACAAATGAGCTTTGCATTGAAAGCATTCATTTCTGGGATAGAGATTTAAAAGGAAATTATTGCAACCCCATAGTGAATGATAACCCCACAGTGAAGTGAGCTAGGAATAATTTACTGGCCTCTGCTTACTAAGGAAGACAGAAGAAGAAAAAACAGAGAAAAAGCGTTAAGAATTTCAGAGAGAACTCTTCAGTTCTTCATACTATTAAGTGTAAATTTCATCAGGATTAGTGGAACAGGTCAGTATGAGAAGTGAGAGGAGTGAAAAGTGTTTGCTTATCTGAAAAAAATTTTAAAGACATCTTCTAAGAAATAAAGGAGAGGGGAAAAGGAAAGCAGAGAAGGAAGGAGGAGGGAGGGGAGAAAGGGAAACTTAAATCCTGCAGGATTTATTCAGTTTGACAGAGGGGACGCCATCCTCTGCACTTTATGGAGCTGTGATGTGAAGCAGAACCTCTGTGCCCTGTTCATGGATGCCCTGTACGGACCATGTTGGCACATGCTCTAGGCTTTAGCACCTCTCAACATGATACACTGCTCTTTGCTATTTCTATGTGACACCTTGTCCCAACATATATTTCATAATTGACTTTGAAAGTCATTGTTCCTGATGGATGCATTAAGTACAGATGGCAAGGGTAGCAAATTAGGTTCTCACACTAATTCATCATAAGCTGTAAAAGAAAAAAAAAAAAACCTCTTGGCTGAATGGGCGAGTGTATGATTAGACATGTTCAAGAGTTCTCTTCCGTTGAGATGCTCAGTGCTTCTGCCCCAACCCCGCCTTCACCTTTGCAACACTGCTGACTTCCTGAGAAGCAGCTGCTTCTAGAAGCGTTTGCCGCTGTGTCCATTGTCCTATGATAAACTCCCTCTGCAGTGAAGCAGAAGAAGCAAGCTACAGAAGAGCTCTGCTAGTGGGTGGTCAGCAATGCAAACTGCCCGCCGACTCTCCAGGCCTGAGCCAGACTTGCTCCTTGCCTCTCTGAGCTCCAGGGCCCATTCCCTCCTGCCACAAAGGCTGCAGTGCCTTCCAAAGAGCACAGAGGATGAAGGTACACATGATTCTGCATATTCCATGTCTTTCATGGCATATCACATAGTAGGATGGGTTAGGCTCCTTGACAGATATAGAAATCGGCTGATAGATTTCCAAATCAGTAATATAAATGGAAAGGAACACGTACAGAAATTTTCATCTCTAGAAATCAAAATTTTAAGCTCCAGATAGAAAATAAACAATGAGTTCTGGGATTTGTGTATGTGTGTGTGTGACCCAGTATGTGACATGGAAAGACCTTGGGAAAGCCCCTGATGCTGGGAGGGGCCGGGGGCGGGAGGAGAGGGGGCGGGAGGGGTCGTGGGTGGGAGGAGAGGGGGCGGCAGAGGGTGCGATGGCCGGATGGCATCACCGACTCTATGGACATGGGTTTGAGCAAGCTCTGGGAGCTGGTGACGGACAGGGAGGCCTGGTGTTCTACAGTCCATGGGGTCGCAAAGAGTCGGACATGACTGAGCAACTGAACTGATGTGACATGTTCTTGGAAATGGCCTCGTGCCTCCTGGTGAAGCATATTCTCAAGGATCCAGTGAGAACAACCAAGAAAACATGATTTAGTCAGTTTCTCTGCCGTCCAAATGTATTATTTTCATATCCTATTGAGCTTTCAATGCTGAAGGCACTGATGGCTAAGAGGTCCAAGACTTTCTATTGTTGGTATCACAGACTCATGTTCTATGTTTGGAATCCAGATTTATCCCTAAAAAGGGGTGAAAATTCCATTTATTAAATGGAAAAACAAAAGCCAACGGCACACTTTAAAAACACCATGTTTAACAAAGAAGACTAAGAAGCTGAATCGGGACCACAAATCCACGCGCCCGTGGAAGATAAGCAGGCAACATAAACAAGAGGGACTTGGGCCAAGCGTGAGAAAACAAGAGAGTGGGTGTGAGGATAAACACCAAGGACCCCTGGACTTGGAGTTACGGAGATAACAAAAGAGCATGAAAGACAGGCATGATGGAAGACGCAATTCTGTCTGACAGGCCAACCGCTACACAGCTCTAGATGATATTGCAAGAGGAAACGTGAACCCAGATTTGTCAAGACATGCCCCTGGTAAAGACTGATGTAAAATCTTCTGATTTTAAAATAATTGAAGCTAATACAGGCTGTCTTTAACCCAAAACATTATTAAATCATTATGATAGCTATTATCAAAATGACAACCAGCAAAGCTCCTATATTGAGCCTTAGATTCACCCTCGGGTTTAGCACGTAGACCAAAGGGGAGAGTCTTCTAGTACTTTATTCATGTGAGTAAACCAAGACACCTATTGGAAAAGAACTCAGGTGTCAGAAGAGAGGCGGTCAAGCACAGGAACTTGTTACAAAATCACTGACAGGTAGCCGAGATGGGAACAAGCATCCTCTCGGTTGTCACCCGCTTCTTCAAATGACAGAGCACATCGGTGCAGAACCCACGGGTACTTTCAGGGGCAGAGGCAGGGGTGTCAGGAGCCTCCACAACAGTGGGAGGCAGAATATGGAGCTAGGAATGTGGAGGGGAAAATGGAGGGATACCACAGAGTCACTGGCCAGGTCTGGTCCTCACCAGCCTCGCTTTTCAAACGGCAATTTGCAAAGGCATCGCCAGGGCTCTTGTTAAAATGCCACTCTGATTTAGTGGGTCTGGCTGTGGCCCCAAATCCTCTGTTTCAAACAAACTTCCAGGTGACGTTGAGGTTCTTAGATGGCATGTTGAGAAGCAAGGAGTCCTTTGACCTGGGGATTTTAGTGCCTCAGGGAAAAAGAGAAAACTTTGCTCAAACTAGAGTTGCTCAAGAAATACATGATTGCAGGGACTTCCCCGGTGATCAGAGGTTAAGAATCCACCTTCCAACACAGGGGATGCAGGACTGATCCCTGGTCAGGGAATAAGATCCCACAGGCCACCAGACAACTAAGCCTGCATGCCACAGCTAGGGAGAGAAGCTCCCTTACCGCAGTGAAGGCCCAGCACAGCCGGAAAAAAAAAACAATAAAGGAATACACGACTGTGATTCTAGGTTCAGCCCTTCATGAAAGTGAGGCTGGTGTGGCAAGGGAGACACCACCAGGGGGGTTTTGAGAAATATTTTATGCATATAAGGGCTTCCACAGTAACTCAGATGGTATAGAATCTGCCTGCAATGCAGGAGATCTGGATTCGATCCCTAGGTTGGTAAGATCTCCCTGGAGAAAAGAATGGCTACCCACTCCAGTATTCTTGTCTAGAGAATTCCATGGACAGAGGAGTCTAGCAAGCTACAGTCCATGGGGTCGCAAAGAGTCCGCCAGCAACTAACACTTTCACATTATGCATATGAAGTATCTTAGTCGCTCAGTCATGTTGGACTCTGTGTGACCCCATCAACTATAGCTCACCAGGTTCCTCTGTCCATGGGATTCTCTAAGCAAGAATACTGGAGTGGGTTGCCATGTCCTTCTCCTTATGCAGGTAAAACTGATTCCAAACCACTGTACCTTCAGATACAAGTGTGTATTGGCTGGACTGGAATCTTAAAATGCCTGTTCACCAGTTAGGTTCCACATTAGATCTCACAATATTGCAAAACTAAAGTTTATGGTGGACAGTTCGTGGGTTTCCTTTCTTCGTATCATTATGTCTAATTCTTACCTTGCTCCCTATTAGAGACTATGGTGTATGCTTCATAATCCCAGTTGATCCTTTTCTGCCCAGAAATACTAAGGTAGCTTATATGCCTAGCACAACCTCTTTCACCATGAAATTCATTCACTCTAGGAAGCTCTTATCTAAGAAGCCCTTTGTACCTCCTTCATCCTGACTGGCCACCTGTTTTAGAGACTATTTAATTAAAGCGAGTGTCAGTGGCTCCATTTGTCATTCCCATGTGAGTGAAAGGAATCATAAAGTCATGAGTCACTGACCGTGAAGTCCTGGCTGGTGAGTCCCAGCTGAGCTGCAGACATACAACATTTTCATTGGTAGTTGTTCCAACCCTTCATTTGCTATTAATTACTCTGCAGGAGCAGTCTGCCTGGGACGACAAAACAATTTTCATTCATCAGCAGTGAGCGTGAGATTAATGAAAGCCACAAGCTCATTAGAATGAAACCCTAAGCTTTCATTGTGCTGTCAATACTTGAGGAAATGGAACACTTTTTTTTCTTCTCTATATATTTCTGCTTCCATCAATAAAATCAGATTAGGCTTCTATAAATGCCATGGATTACACTTTTGACTATTCATATATGCATCTAAGATATATATAATATGGCTATATATTATATGTGACCTATATATGATACATAAGAAAAAATGGCAAATGTATCAACAGCCTGTGAAAGCAATGCGTAAAAGCACATTACAAAAGCCACCCTCCTATCAGTGTTCATTTTAAGGGAGTAATTATTGACCTGGTTTCCTCCCAAGCTGCCTTCTTTGACCCTAAAACAGCGACACACCATTAAAGTGAGAGACAGTCAGGAGATGGAGCAGAAGCTCCTATCCTCACAGTTTTCATCAGCACACACATCCATTCATTGAAAATCTTTAACTAAATTTTAAATGCCCTGGAGACTGAGAGTGCCCTGGATATGAGAAACAGCAGAAGACCTCAGATCTCAAAAGTTCTTGTCATTGCTCAGATAAGGATGGTTTCCTGAATCCAAATCACTCTACACATCCTTCCCACAAAACTAATGCCAACAAGGAACAAAATAATACTACACATGCCCCATTCATTCAGCATGACTAGGAATGAGAGAAGAGCAGGAGCTTCAAATCAATGCAAATTACAATAATGCCCCCTCCTTCTACCATCATCATTAGCTTTGTCCACCAAAAAAAAAAAAAAGATAATGAAACCAGCAGCAATGAGCAAATCCACCACCCAGATTTTGGTTTCCAAATACCATTCTGCACCAGAAGGTACCAGAGCTCTTTGGAGAAATGACCGACTCTTGAGATGTGCAGGAAACGTCAGCCTAGAACATCTTGTGCCACAAGTAAGGAAATGCTCAAACAATTGATGGAGGCATGTCAAAAAAACACCAGCATCACTTTTAAGGGGCTCCCACTAACCAAAACTGGAATACTTAAAGTATCAAAATAAAAACATTGGTAGATTATAACTCAATGATAAGAATCCATGAGTCTACATACTGATAGAAATAGATAAATAAAAGAATCCATAACAAAGGAGAAACAAAGAGTCTTCCTTACAGGAAAATACTGGCCAATCACTGTAGGAAAAAAATATCATTTTGCAAACATAATTCTGAAAATTAATGCAAGCAAATATCATCATTGGGTGCTTAATCTTGGGTGTAGAAGTTTGGTGAAGAACAAGAGAACCACATGGCCTCAAGTACCTCCCAACAAATTATTTAGCAAGCAAAGCGGGGAAAATGACTAAGCAGTTGAGAAATTAGAAGGCACCATAATAAAGTGATCAAGATTAATATCACTCTCAGGGGAAAATGAGTAACATGTACCTTCAGATATGATACCCCCATAGTGATATTTTATCACTTAAATAATATCCCAGCCAAAAATGTGTAACTTGAGGAAACATCAAAGAAACCCAAATTAAGAGAGATTCTATTAAACAACTGGCATATATTTTTCAAAATGTCAGTGGCACAAAAGACCAAAAAAGGCTGAAGAACGATCATCTTAAATATGACAAATTTTATTTGCTACATATTCAGATCATGACTAGGTTTTAGCTTCTGTAGTTTTTCCTGGCATTCATAGCTTACTTTCTTTCCTCTGGCTTTTGGTAGCCCAGGTAGCCCTCTTTAAGCAGGAGGACTTTTCTCGACTACCATTTATTCTGTTGATCCAATCTGAACCAATTGCTCTCTGGATCTGCTGAAGACTTTCATCCTGGAATCTTCCTTTACTGCTCTTCTGAGTGGGATCCAGTATTTCTTAAATTCCAAATGTTCTCATCTCTTGGTTTGTACCTTTATTTTTTACAAAAGTACGTGCTTAAGTAACATTACTCTTCTGAAATGATGTGAGCAAGGTTAACTCCCTTGAACTCTGAACATGAGGAAATATTTTTGTTCTAGGCTTATACTTGTACTGGCTTCCCTCCTAGCTCAGTCGGTAAAGAATCTACCTGCAATGCAGGAGACATGGGTTCGATTCCTGGGTCGGGAAGATCCCCTGGAGAAGGAAATGGCAACCCACTCCAGTATTCTTGCCTGGAGAATCCCATGGACAGAGGAACCTGGTGGGCTACAGTCCATGGGGTCGCAAGAGTTGGGCACGACTGAGTGACTTTCACTACTCCTACTATACTTGATTAGTGGTATTATACAGGCATAGGATTGGGAGTAGAGTTACCTGTTGGCAGGAATTTGATTTATCTGTTCAAAATAAGTTTTTCTAAGAGATGTCCAATCAAATGGCATTGGAACTTTAGGTTTAGATGTGCCCCAACTCAATGTTCCAAGCAGCATTGTGTTGTATTGTTCAATCCCTAAGTTGTGTCCAACTCTTTGTGACCCCAAGAACTGCAGCACACCAGGCTTCCCTGTCCTTCACTATTTCTCTGAGTTTGCTAAAACTCATGTCCATTGAGTCAGTGATGCCATCCAACCATATCATCCTCTGTTGCTCCCCTCTCCTTTTATATTCATCTTTTCCAGCATCAGGGTCTTTTCCAGTGAGTCAGCTCTTTGCATCAGGTGGCCAAAGCATAGGAGCTTCAGCTCCAGCATCAGTTCTTTCAATGAATATTCAGGGTTGATTTCCTTTAGGATGGACTGGTTTGCTCTCCTTGATGTCCCAGGGACTCTCAAGAGTCTTCTCCAGCACTACAGTTCAAAAGTAGTGCTCATGGCAACCCACTCCAGTATTCTTGCCTGGAGAATTCCGTGGACAGAGAAGCCTGGCAGGCTACATACACTCCATGGGGTCTCAATGAGTTGGACATGACTGAACAACTAACACACAACCTTCTTTATGGTCCAGCTCTCACATCTGTACGTGACTACAGGGAAAACCATAGCTTTGACTATATGGACCTTTGTCAGCAAAGTGGGCTATGTTTTTTAATATGCAATCTAGGTTTATTAAAGCTTTCCCTCCAAGAAGCAAGGGTCTGTTAATTTCATGGTTGCAATCCATCTGAAGTGATTTTGGAGCCCAAAAAAATAAAGCCAGCCACTGTTTCCACTGTTTCCCTATCTATTTCCCATGAAGTGATGAGAACAGATGCCATGATCTTAGTTTTCTGAATGTTGAGTTTTAAGGAACATTTTCACTCTCCTCCTTCACTATTATCAAGAGGCTCTTTAATTCTTGTCTGCTTTCTGCCATAAGGGTGATGTTATCTGCATGTCTGAGGTTATTAATATTTGTCCCAGCAATCTTGATTCCAGTTGGTGCTTCATCCAGCCCAGCGTTTCTCATGATGTACTCTGCATATAAGTTAAATAAGCAGGGTGACAATATACAACCTTGACGTACTCCTTTCCCGATTTGGAACCAGTCTCTTGTTCCATGACCAGTTCTAACTGTTTCCTCTTGACCTGCATACAGATTTCTCAGGAGGCGGGTCAGGTGGTCTGGTATTCCCATCTCTTGAAGAATTTTCCAGAGTTTGTTGTGATCCACACAGTCAAAGGCTTTAGTGTAGTCAACAAAGCAGAAGTGGATGTTTTTCTGGAACTTTCTCACTTTTTCAATGATCCAACAGATGTTGGCAACTTGATCTCTGGTTCCTCTGCCTTTTCTAAATCCATCTTGAACATCTGGAAGTTCACAGTTCACATCCTGCTGAAGCCTGGCTTGGAGAATTTTGAGCATTACTTTGCTAGCATGTGAAATTAGTGCAATTGTGTGGTAGTTTGTGCATTCTTTGGCATTGCCTTTCTTTGGGATTGGAATGAAAACTGACCTTTTCTAGTCCTGTGGCCACTGCTGAGTTTCCTAAATTTGCTGACATATTGAGTGTAGCACTTTCACAGCATCATTTTAGGATTTGAAATAGCTCAGCTGGAATTCCATCACTTCCACTAGCTTTGTTCGTAGTGATGCTTCCTGAGGCCCACTTGACTTTGCATTCCAGGATATCTGGCTCTAGGTGAGTGATCACACAATCGTGATTATCTGGGTCATGAAGATCTTTTTTGTATTCACATGAAGTACACTGCCTTAAATAAACAGGGTGACAATGTACAGCCTTGATGTACTCCTTTCCCAATTTTGAACCAGTCTATTGTTCCATACCCGGTTCTAAATGTTGCTTTTTGACCTACACACAGGTTTCACAGGAGGCAGGTGAGGTGGTTTGGTATTCCCAGCTCTTTAAGAATTCTACACAGGCAAAGGCTTTTGTATAGTCAGTGTGGAAGAAACAGATGTTTTTCTGCAATCCATTGCTCTCTCTATGATCCAACGGATGTTGGCAAATTGATCTCTGGTTCCACTGCCTTTTCTAAATCCAGCTTGAACATCTGTAAGTCCTAGGTTCAAGTACTATTGAAGCCTGGCTGTAAGGATTTGACCATTACCTTGCTAGCATGAGAAATGAGTCCAATTATGTGGTAGTTTAAACATCCTTTGGCATTGCCCTTTTCTGAGACTGGAATGAAAAACTGACCTTTACTGGTCCTGTAGCCACTGCTGAGTTTCCTAAATTTGCTGACATATTGAGTGCAGCACTTTCACAGCATCATCTTTTAGGATTTGAAATAGCTCAGCTGGAATCCCATCACTTCCACTAGCTTTGTTCTAAGTATTGCTTCCTAAAGCCCACTTGAATTCACACTCCAGGATGTCTGACTATAAGTGAGTGACCACACCATCGTGGTTATCTGGGTCATTAACACCTTTTCATATAGTTCTTCTGTGATTCTTGCCACCTCTTCTTAATCTCTTCTGCTTCTGTTAGACCCTTACCGTTTCCATCCTTTATTGTACCTACCTTTGCATGAAATGTTCCCTTGGTATCTACAATTTTATTTCCCATTCTGTTGTTTTCCTCTGTTTTGTTGCATTGTTCACGAAAGAAGGCTTTATTATCTCTCCTTGCTGTTCTCTGTAACTCTACATTCACTTGGGTATATCTTTCCCTGTCCTCTTTGCCTTTCGCTTCTCTTCTCTGTTATTTGGAAGGTCTCCTCAGACAGCAGTTTTGCCTTCTTGCATTTCTTTTTCTTTGGGATGGTTTTGTCTCCACCCCCTGTACAATGTTACAAACCTCCACCCATAGTTTTTCAGGCAGACTGTCTCCCAGATCCAATCCCTTGAAACCATTTGTCACTTCTGCTGAATAATCATAAGGGATTTGATCTAGGTCACACATGAATGGTCTAGAGATTTTCCCAACTTTTTTCAGTTTGAGTTTGAATTTTTTAAGAAGGAGCTCATGATCTGATACAAAATCAGCTTCAGGTCTTGTTTTTGCTGACTGTATAGAGCTTCTCCATCTTCAGCTGCCTATACATATGTATACATATATATATGTGTGTGTGTATATATATTATATATATATGTGTATATAAATATAACATACATATCTATGTATATCAGAGACCTATTTGGATACTTACCTCACTGCTTTCAAAATATATCAATGTTTTAACTTATTTGGAATGGACTTAGATTAGATTTTCTGTTTAGGTAAAAGCAAGGCATCACAAAATCAAAATGCACTCATTCTTTTAGTCCTCAAGTACCTAAAGAACATTTATTATATAGTCAAGTACTATATTGGGTACTCAGGATATGGAAATTTAAAATACAGTCCCTTATAAACCTATGTGGAAGCCTGGGTAGTAAACAAATCTGGGTGTTAGAGTTAGTGTTGTAATAAGAGCTATAATAAGTATACTTCAAGAGGTACAGAAGCAAATTAGAGATACCAAGCGAACATGTCATGCAAAGATGGGCTACCTAAAGGACAGAAATGGTATGGACCTAACAGAAGAAGAAGATATTAAGAGGAGGTGATAAAAATACACAGAAGAACTGTACAAAAAAGATATTCATGACCCAGATAATCATGATGGTGTGATCACTCACCTAGAGCCAGACATCCTGGAATGTGAAGTCAAGTGGGCCTTAGAAAGCATCACTATGAACAAAGATGGTGGAGGTGATGGAATTCCAGTTGAGCTATTTCAAATCATAAAAGATGATGTTGTGAAAGTGCTGCACGCAATATGTCAGCAAATTTGGAAAACTCAGCAGTGGCCACAGGACTAGAAAGGTCAGTTTTCATTCCAATCCCAAAGAAAGGCAATCCCAAAGAATGCTCAAACTACCACACAATTGCACTCATCTCAGATGTTAGTAAAGTAATGCTCCAAATTCTCCAAGCCAGGCTTCAGCAATAAGTGAACCATGAACTTCCAGATGTTCAAGCTGGTTTTAGAAAAGACAGAGGAACCAGAGATCCAATTGCCAACATCTGCTGCATCATCGAAAAAGCAAGAGAGTTCCAGAAAAACATCTATTTCTGCTTTAACGACTATGGAAAGCTTTTGACTGTGTGGATCACAGCAAATTGTGGAAAATTCTGAAAGAGATGGGAATACCGGACCACCTGATCTGCCTCCTGAGAAAACTGTATGCAGGTCAGGAAGCAACAGTTAGAAATGGAACAACAGACTGGTTCCAAATAGGAAAAGGAGTACGTCAAGGCTGTATATTGTCACCCTGCTTATTTAACTTATATGCAGAGTACATCATGAGAAATGCTGGGCTGGAAGAAGCACAAGCTGGAATCAAGATTGCCGGGAGAAATATCAATAACCTCAGATATGCAGATGACATCACCCTTATGGAAGAAAGTGAAAAGGAACTAAAAAGCCTCTTGATGAGAGTAAAAGAGGAGAGTGAAAAAGTTGGCTTAAAACTCAACATTCAGAAAACTAAGATCATGGCATCTGGTCCCATCACTTCATGGCAAATAGATGGGGAAACAGTGGAAACAGTATCAGACTTTATTTTTCTGGGCTCCAAAATCACTGCAGATGGTGATTGCAGCCATGAAATTAAAAGATGCTTATTCCTTGGAAGGAAAGTTATGACCAACTTAGATAGCATATTAAAAAGCAGAGACATTACTTTGCCAACAAAGGTCCATCTAGTCAAGGCTATGGTTTTTCCAGGGGTCATGTATGGATGTGAGAGTTGGACTGTGAAGAAAGCTGAGCGCCGAATAATTGATGCTTTTGAACTGTGGTGTTGGAGAAGACTCTTGAGAGTCCCTTGGACTGCAAGGAGATCCAACCAGTCCATCCTAAAGGAGATCAGTCCTGGGTGTTCCTTGGAAGGACTGATGCTGAAGTTGAAACTCCAATACTTTGGCCACCTGATGCGAAGAGCTGACTCATTGGAAAAGACCCTGATGCTGGGAGGGATTGGGGGCAGGAGAGGAGGGGACGACAGAGGATGAGATGTCTGGATGGCATCACCAACTCGATGGACATGAGTTTGAGTAAACTCCGGTAGTTGGTGATGGACAGGGAGGCCTGGCGTGCTGTGGTTCAGGGGGTCGCAAAGAGTAGGACATGACTGAGCAACTGAACTGAACTGAACTGAGAGGGAACCATGGAAGCTTCCAGGAAAAAGTCACATCTGGTGTTAGCTGAAAAGATTGTGTTAACTAGGAGAAAAAAGTGGCAGCATTTCAAGAAAAGAAATGAGTATACACCAAGAAAAAAAAAAATCAGGTTACATTAAACGGAAAGGTCTGATTAGGGTACCTGTGTTGCTGTGCCCGGGCTGTAAGGAGACCCTGTCCGGGGATGAGACAGGAAGAGAAAAAGGAAAATCGCGGAGAGCTTTGCACATCACATGTGTCGGCAGACCTTTGCGTTCCACCCCACAGTCGTGGCTTCAGGAAACAGTTCCGTATGGGTCCACGTCATTCTGTACTGACAGAAACTCACTGCACGTGTGTGTCACACATCTTTGGCTTCCTGCCCTATAGGTTTTCTCCAACTCCTCAACGAGAGGCACTGCAGAAGACCACCCAGCTCCCAGGTGTTACAGCACAGAAGTGTGTGCGTGGACGGGGCGGGGGACATTTAAACCTCTTGGGGCAACCCTCACCAAAGGGGAAAAGTTCATAAATGCTTCCCCTCATGGCTGCTGTGGACTCTGAAAGGTGTTATAGACAATCCCAAGAAGGCCCCCGTGGGAGATAGGATGGAACGAACCCTAGTCTTCCATGACAGTGATTAAGGCATCTCCATATTGGCTTTATCTCCTTCCCTCCCCGACATTCCCCAATCTCTCCCTTCTGCCCTGAGATTAGTCCCCAAAAAACTACCCACACACAGACCCTTATTTTACACTCTGATTTTGAGAAGAACTCAGGCTCATATCCCAGACTGAGAAGTTTTATACCTAAATGCTGCAGAAAACAATTTGCTTACTTTTAGCAAGGGAGTAACATGATTAGATTTTTAGTTCCATGAGGAAATGATCAGCCAAAGGCAAGCCTGGGGGCTGGAAAACAAAATAGGAAGAGTTTCTTCATGTCTATGGCAACATAAGACTACTAAGCAATCCCCAGAAGTAAATGGGCTTTTTAATGAGAAAATAACACTAATGACCTTAAAAAATGGCTAACCAGATGGCACTTTCTGATTGCATTTTAGAAAAAGGAAAATGCTCTAGCTCTGGTTCCAGGAAAAATGACTAGTTAGCTAGAGTTTGGATTTTGGGGCTCTTTTGCTGTTCACCTTCTCCTATTTTGTGATTTTTTTAAAAAAGCTTTTAGTAGCCATGATCTGCTGGTAAACTACTTCCAGGGGAGAGAAAAAGGCACTAATTTGTAGTATTTGCTGATCTCTGTGCTAGGAACACTCCCACCATGGCCAGTTTCTAACTGCAAAGGTTTTGACAACCAACTTGCAGATCTTATGAATACGGAACCACATTCTTCCCAGCACACCACGGCCACTCCCCACAGGAAAGGTCTCAGGCTACTCAGAGTCCTCACAACCAGCTTCCTTTCCATCACTGTGGAACTGCTTTCCAAAGCGGTGCTCTAGTGAGAGATCCCAGTGTCCTGAATTTTGATCCCTTCCTCACTCAGCATCATTCCTCCACTATCTCCAGGTACCACTGCATGTTTCCAGGCTGTAGTGGATGTTGTGGGGTCTATCCTGGACTCTCCCTTCCCTTCACCATTCTGGTATTCTGTCTCTGTTGTCATGAGTGGTGGTTGTTCTGTTCTCAGCTTCCTCTCCCTCTAGACAGACAATCACTCCCTTTGTCTAGGAGACTTGGGTGAGAGGGCAGTTATGGACATTACCCAGAACCACATACTGGCCCACCGGTATTAACAGCTCATCTAAGACATGATGAGCAAAAAATACTAACTGCCTGACTATAAGACACATATGCTCCAGAATGTGGGAGAAAATCCCAATAAAGATCCAAGAATTTGCAACTCCTGATGAATTATTTAGGAGTCTGGTGGTCTGGGGCATGCTGGAACTTCCCCTCAAATGGAAAGGATGAGTTGTTGTATTTTGCACCTTTTTTTTTTGGTCACACCACATGGCATGTAGGGTCTTAGTTCTCCAACCAGGGATCCACCATGCTCCCCCTGCACTAGAAGCTCAGTCTTAGCCACTGGACTGCCAGCGAAATCCCCGCACCCTCTATCTCTAAATAAAAAGTGCAGTGCTGGATGGGGTTAGAAGACACACATCCATTTGTAAGGGGCGCAGAAGGTTGCCAGTCTTACAGTAAGGCTCAAAAAGAAGGGCTTTGCAACAGCTACAGGCCAAAGAACAAGTAGCCCTGAAGTGCCCAGCAGATCCCACGTTACTAGAGGTGTCTGAAGTGGACAAGGACACTCTGTCAAATCTCTGGCCAGGAAAGACATAGCAGCAACCTCTAGGTTCTGGATCAAAACCATACTGTCTGCAGAAGAAACTACACAGTATTTGAAAAGCAGCTTCTGGCTTGGCCAGGCCCCTGGTAGAAACTGAGCATTTACCCTTCCAGACTAATATAATTAGTCTGGATGTAACTACTTTATAGGGCTTCCCTGCTGGCTCAGAGGGTAAAGTGTCTGCCTACAATGCGGGAGACCTGGGTTCGATCCCTGGGACAGGAAGATTCCCTGGAGAAGGAAATGGCAACCCACTCCAGTACACTTGCCTGGAAAATCCCATGGATGGAGAAGTCTGATGCAGGCTACTGTCCACGGGGTCGCAAAGAGTTGGACACGACTGAGCAACTTCACTTTCACTTTCATACTAGATGTATACTGTCACAACCACAGAGTCATTTAAGATCAAGTAGGTCTAGCAACAATTCATCAGAAAATGGAAGTGATTCATCAGAAAATGAAATAAGATCAGGCTCAAGCAGGTTCAGAAGGCTCAAATAAGCTACTTGAATAGGAAGGAACATTAGCCCTACCATACAGGGTAGGGTGGCAAGAAAGCTAAGCAAAGAAGTAATCATTTCTAGAGACCAGCTTCAGCTTGAATGCTTGGAATACAAATTATACCGCGGATGTGTCCCCGTCTTCAGGAAGGGGCTGGCGTCCAGAGCTGGATAGAGCTGGAGAATAGCAGCGTGAAAGCAGAGATGACGCATCAGCTCGGTGATGGCACCTGGTGGGAAAGGCTGCCAGTCCTCAGAACGCCAATCACACCTCCAGCCAGTGGTCATCATAAGATGCTATATTGCCGATATCTGGGATTCACGGGTCCAGGAACCAGCGGGGAGATAGGAGAATGACCCCATTCACCATCACTTACAGTGACTGACTTCTGCTTTCCATTCCTACGACTTTAGCTATCATTAGTCCCTTGGTCCCAAAAGGGATACTTCCACTAAACAGCGTAGGACAGGGCCCATTAAACTTAAAGCTACAGCCGACCTGTGGTTACCTTGGGCTCATTATTACAGGAATCCAGCTGTCATAAAAAGGAGCTGTCACACTGGAGGGGGTAATTGACCCTGACTGTCAAAGGGATAAACTGCGGCTATATATTAGGGACAGATAAAAACCAGTGCGGCGCTCAGGGGCCACTCTCGGCACTCACTTGGTTTTAAATGTAAATGGGCAGGTACAGCAATCACCGCCTGATGAGGGTACAAATCACCAGAGGCTCAGAATCCCCCAGGACTGAGAATACACTCAACTGTGCAAGCTATGGTTGTGCTAGTTAAGAGGACGAGGTCTGTGGTGGAAAGTGAGAGAGGGGTAAAACAAAAATCACCCTAAGACCAGCTACAGTGTGGGGCTTATCATTTAGTAGCTCCCCCACTAACTGGGGATGGCTGTGCCTGGATGGAATAAACTCCATGGGAGAAGCCAGTAAGTCTGAACACTGCAAGAAGTGGACGGTAGTGGATGCTCCAGGTTTCCCCCAAAATGCTGGGTCACCCACCACCACCAGCCCCAGCCACTGTGACTATTGCCTGCTAAAAGCTCACAGCTTCCCCTTTCTCTGGATCAATGTTTCAGCAGAATGGATGATGCCTTTTTACTATGGACATTTATATACACACATAGACACCCAACAGCCAATGACAAACAACACAGGCATGACAAACGCCAGCCCCTTCCTGAAGACAGGGACAAATCATGGTATAATCTGTATTCCAAGCATTCAGGCTGCAGCTGGTCTCTAGACAAGATTACTTCTTTGCTTAGCTTTCTTGCCACCCTAAACTGTTCCCTCCATCCCTTTTCTTCCAAGAGTGTTCCCTCAATAAATCACTTGTCTCAAGAATCCAATCGCAGGTTCTCCTTCAAGGGAACTTTGACTTAAGACAAAGGAGATCTCTGGAGTAAGAAAAATAATGGAAAAATTTCAGATGGCAGATCAAATCAAAGGTCAAAATATTTGGGGACAAATGTTTTTTCATTGCTCTTTCATCAAATTGGGATGTTGTCAGCTTATATCATGTAAAATAAATTAATATCTGACTTCCAAATGTGCTACATGGATTGAAGAAACAGTATTATAAGAAAGATGTGTGTGTGTGTGTGTGTGTGCGTGCGTGTGTGTGCGTGTGTGTGTGTGTGTGTGTGTGTGCTCAGTCATTTCCCCATGGACTTTGCAACCCCATGGACTGTAGCCTGCTAGGCTCCTCTGTCCATGGAATTCTCCAGGCAAGAATACTGGAGTGGGTTGTCATTTCCTTCTCCAGGGGATCTTCCCCACCCAGGGATTGAACCCATGTCTCTTGAGTCTCCTGCATTCACAGGCAGATTCCTTCTCACTGCTCCACCTGGGAAGCCCATAAGAAAGGTACCTAAGTTAATTTCTGTGTGTGCAGGCATTCAAAACAGGATTGCTGTCATTATTAATACCAATAGAATTTGCTTAAATAATTTTTTCAAAGCTTGTTTATGACTAGTGGAATCTGGAAAGCAGCAGCAGCAAGCTAAGAGGCTTGCTGAGAGAGGGCTGCCCTGCTCTGCATGCGGAGAGCTGCTCTCTCATTGTTCTCCTCGAATAGGAAGTGAGTCCCCCTCCCTGCCTATGGAGCCCTGAGGGGATGCTTCCAAGGCAGGCGTGGAGGAGGACGCTGTGGGAAGCTTCCCTGTGACTCTGTAGTCACTGTGTTATGTATTTTATTTTGTTTCTGATTTAATGAAGGCAAGCAGGAGGGAAAAAATAAAGCCATATGCACTGTTTAGGAGAAATTCATTTCTGTTTCAGGTGGCTCAGCTTAGGGCAAGTGTGGCTGGCCTGCACCTTTTTAAAATTACACCATCAGGCCCTACTCTAGATACAATAGGTAAGTAATATACTTAGATGTTTATGGCTATGAGTTAATAATACGTTGTTTACCATCCCCTCATGTCATTTGATGTTTGATGGCATCACTGACACAATGGACATAAACTTGGGCAATCTTTGGGAGTGGTGAGGGAAAGGGAGGCCTCGCGTGCTGCAGTCCGTGGGGTCACAAAGAGCTGGACACGCCTGGACCAACAACAACATGTCATTTGAGGTTTCTGAAGTTCTAGTAATAGAATAAAGAAAGCCATCTGGTAAAAAGGTTCAAGACATTTTTTTTAAAGGTAAAAAGCAACAAGAAAAAGGTCTAGGCCTGAGAAAACAGGTATGGCAGCCAGAAATCAAAAGGAATAGATAATGAAAAAACATTAAGAAATGAACTTGAAAAGACAGGAAAAAACAAGGACAGGTAAAAATAATGTACACAGATTATACTATAAGATCACTATTAAAATGCTTCTGTATGGTCCGATGTGAGTCAAGTTGTATAAAGTAAAAATTAAGTCATATCACAGTTCTGGATGGAACCGGATGGCTGGATGGCATCACTGATTCAATGGATATGAGCTTGGGCAAACTCCAGGAGATGGCGAGGGACAGAGGGGCCTGCCATGCTGCGTTCATGGGGTCATAAAGAGTCCAACACCGCTGAGAGACTGCACAACAACAGTCAGAGGTCTTAGGTACTGGTGTGGCAGGCACAGTTGCTTGCTTACCCAACAGCGGTTTCGAACCCCAGGCTCCATGCTGTCCTCTGCCACAGGGGCAAAGCCATAACTCATATTCCCAGGCTTCTATTATAGCAAGGGGCTGCTGCTAAGTCGCTTCAGTCGTGTCCGACTCTGTGCAACCCCATAGACGGCAGCTTACCAGGCTCCCCCACCCCTGGGATTCTCCAGGCAAGAACAATGCAGTGGGTTGCCATTTCCTTCTCCAATGCATGAAAGTGGAAAGTGAAGTCACTCAGTCATGTCCAATTCCCCGCGACCCCATGGACTGCAGCCTACCAGGTTCCTCCGTCCATGGGATTCTCCAGGCAAGAGTACTGGAGTGGGGTGCCATTGCCTTCTCCGATTATAGCAAGCAGTAGCCATAAAACTCTATTCCGGACATTAACTGTAAGAGAACGCTTCTGAGAAATTTCTAGGGTTCTGTTTTCTTTTCCGATAGAAGAGGCAAACCTACAAAGGAGATCCCTTCCTGTTTTTGACTCTGGTCTGGCGGCCATCTTGGATCCACGAGGCATTTCACAGACAAGCCAAGGATGATAGAGCAGAAAGCAGGAACTGGGTCATTCACCCCCTTATCCAGCCACCAAACACCCTCAGCAACAGCCTTCTCTGAACATCTCCTGAACGGGTAAAAATGAACGTCTGTACTTTAAGCCATCTCCAGCAGTCGACTCTGTAGCTTATAGCAAAGTAAATCCCATATAAATACAAGTAATCCCTTGGCTTAGGGTTGAAAGGTATAACAAGTCAATCCAGGCTATTACTAAAGAAGAGACGGGAGTTATCTCTACCCAGAAGGAGCAAGCCAGGCTTGCAGGATGACAGGCGCCGTGGAGGAATGCTCGGACACAAGGCTCGTCGGGGGCTGGCTGAGCTCACAGGTTCGGAGCCAAACTGACAAACGTGGCCTAGCAGCCACAGGAGGTTAAAACTAGAGAAAGGAAGACACGGGCCCACGCAGGGCCAGGACAGGACCTGGAACAGAGGAACCGGCCTCGGGAAAACAGGTTTGTGTAGCAGAGGCTAAGCCAAGTCCAGGGCCAGCAGCTGAGTTTTTTCCCACGGAGAAGTGAGTGCAGCCAGTAAAGCTTGTTGTACCATGACGTCTTTTCAGGAAGTCCCACGCAAGCCCTAATTTCAAAAGATGTCATATGAGGAGAAGAGCATCTCTGAAGACTTACAGAGCTGGGTCAGAATTCCGGCCTCTGTCTGTGTGTAAACGCCACAGTACTCACCATGTTTGACAGGGACTATGAGTTTATCTTCCTCATGAGAAGGAATTTAGCTCCTCTGAGGATAGAAATCATGCTTTATTCAGTATTGTGCCCTCACTGCCTAGCAGAGTACTTAGTTAGCAATGACTGATTCAGTTCGTTTGAGGGATGAATAATAGAAATAACAGTTTTATTCACCATGCACAATGTGCCAAAGTGAAAGCGAAGTCGCTCAGTCGTGTCTGACTCTTTGCGACCCCATGCACTGTAGCCTACCAGGCTCTTCAGTCCATGGAATTTTCCAGGCAAGAGTACTGGAGTGGATTGCCATTTCCTTCTCCATGGGATCTTCCCGACCCAGGGATTGAACCCAGGTCTCCCGCATGGCAGGCAGACACTTTACCGTCTGAGCCACCAGGGAAGCCGTACAATGTGCCAGGCCTTGTGTAAAATGCTAACACTCAGTAGTTCATTTATTTCATGGGAAATAGTTGCTACCATTATCCCCACTTAACCGAGGAGGAAACTGGAGTTTACAAAAGTTAAGTAAATTTCCCTAGGATACTCACCTCGGAGTTTCAGACTCTGCATCAGAAACCAGGCCATCTCCCTCCAGAGAATAATACTCTCACCCATTAATGGAGGGAAAGAGAGCACAAAAATCATTTAAGACACTCGCAGAGTGTCCATAGTTGATCTGTCCATAGGATGTTTGTTTCTTCTTTCTCTCAGAAAGGAAATTGGGGCTTTGTTTCTTAGAAACACTTGGTTGTTTTCTTACTCGGGAATAATTGATAGAGCTGCTTTTAAGAGCCCAGACATAAAATGAAGGCATAGAAGACGGCAAACCCAAATGTGCAAACAAAACACACTTCAAGCCTCTGCATGTGCTGCATCTATTACCGTTCCACCGTCCAATAAGTGTCCAAGACTACAGTCAAAGGCCGCAGAAGTGCAGTCCTGTCTTCAGGTGGCCGTGGCAAAACTATGTCAGTGTATCACAGGGAAAAGGGAGAAAAAACAGCCAATAATTTAATCGACCACAAAACCTCAGTTTTCTCATAGATAAAATAAGCTTACTACACCTACCAGCTGTGGTATATAGACTAACAGCCACTCCTAAGGGGCCATGCCCTAATCACCACAACCTGTGAATACGTTACCTTAAATGGCAAAAGAGATTTTGCAGAAGTGATTGTGTTAAGGATCTTAAGGTAGAAGGATTGGCCTGGATTATACAGGAAGGCTCAGTGTAATCATAAACATCTTTATAAAAGAAAAAAGGAGGCAGAAGAACTAGAAGAAGAGATTAACAGTGGAAGCTGAGGTCACAGTGATGCAAGACCGTGGCCAAGGAACGCGCAGCCTCCAGAAGCCGTAAAAGGTAGGAACAGAAAGATCATGGTCCGGTTAAAACCTTCACTTTATCCCCTTAGACATTTCAGACTCTGACCTACAGAACTGTAAAGTAATAAATTTGTCTTATTTTAAGCCACTAAGTCTGTGGCATGTTGTTTCAACAGCAGTAAGAAACTAATACATGAAGTGAGTCATTATCCTGAGTCACTGCCCAGGAAAGTCCTGAATATTCATACTGCAGGCTTCATTTTTCACGTACCCAGCATGATTAATCTGGATGCCAAAGGCCTTGCTTTCATTTCAGGGGGGAATCGTGAGTCCTGTGTCATTGAAAAGAGGAGTGTTTACTTGGGACAGTTAGGAAGGAGTTCCGCAGAATCTCAGGCCGTGAGAGGGCATCACTTCCATTAGACGCTCTGCAAGCCGTATGCCGGCAGCTGTCCACGGGAGGTGCTCAGGAAACAGCCGTGAGGTGGCATGTGAAGCCGGCTCTGCAGCAAGGCCAGCGAGCAGTCAAGGAGAGCTGCTCTGCCAGCCCTGGAGGCTTCTAGAGCCCCCGCAGGCAGGGTTGTCCACAGCTTCTCCATGCTGACCCAGTTCCAATCCATGAAGCCCAGAACCCCAACCTCTAGACCCACCGACCTCCTCTAAGGCCAAAGCCCATCACCTCTCTTCCCTTCCTAAGATGACCTTCATTCAGTCTCCACTGGTCTGGGACTCTAACTTCTCCTCATTCTCTTTCTGCTGACCTGTTAGAGCATAATTCCCCAGCGCCTCCTCTTCTAACACAGACTATCTCTTGCAAATCAATACTTTGGTTTTCACTACTCTTTCCAACTGTGGACTAGCCAAGCTTTCAGAGTTTTCATATAATAAAGATGTTTAATTCTATAGCATTACTTACATAAAAGATACATAATGGGGGAACTTAACTCTTTCATGGCCTAATTTTGTTGTTTATAGATCAATAAAATAAGGAATTCTTCTCTAATTTGGTCTATTAACTGTGGGGGAGATTACATGAACAAAATATAAATATTGGGTTGGCCAAAAAGTTCATTTGGGTTTTTCCATAGCATCTTATGGGAAAAAAATTTAATGAAATTTTAGGTCAACCTAATACATCTACTTCTTTCTTTCTAATGAAAGGTTCTAAGACATAAATAAATTGTCAGCAGTTAGGTGAGATAATGAATTATTAGAAAAATAAAACTAAGCAAAGGGATCCAAATTCTTAGTTGAATGGATTTGTGTATGTAAATAAAATGTCCTTAACCAAAAAAATTTGTATATTTTACTCTGTGTATCATTTTGAAAATTCATTCCAAGCAATAATGATTTTTTGAGGGATTCATATAATCGTATAGTATGTCAATTTATAGACTATTAAATGTTCATATTGCTTTTATACAATCCAAAGCACTGGTTTGATGAGAAAATATCAGAAACTCTGTAAGCATGAATATGCCACTCAGAGGATGTTTGTCTAATCCTACTGTTATACTGCTTTTGTAAAGTTTTGAAACACCAGGTGTTAATTCTCTGATTATGTGGTAACCACGGGCTGCCAGTAAGAGTTCATCAAAGCATCTCCAGTCACCTTGTGGAACCTGCTGGTTTGCCCAGGGTGTTGTTCTAAAGTCAGAATTGAAATAGCTTCATGGGATCGTCAAACAATTAATCTTCAAAGAATTAAAACCAAGCTCCTACAAATTTAAATTCATGATGGTACAAGGATTCTGATAAATAGGAAAATGAACCATTCCAATTTAGATATTTATTGCACTAAGGAGACAAGATTTTAATAAGATTCACAGGACTTGGATAAGTGAGTGCTAAAGGGTAGAGTAACTGTTCCTGACTGTTGGGGACTTATAAGGTCAAAATAAGTATCCTTAATTATATAGATTACCCTTCTGTTTTTATATCTAGATCAGAATGAAATTAAAAAGAAAGCAAGAGTAACTGAAGAAAAGAATGTAATATAATGACAGTCTAATGAGAAAAAAGACTAAAGCTAAGAAAAATATAAGCATTGGCCAATGAAGAATGGGGGCATGGCTATGATAGGCCAATAAGCAAAGAGAGGGGGTGAATCCTCTGTAGATGGGAAACAGTGTCAGTGTTGTATCTGAATTCTTCCAGGAATCACTTTACACAACCATTCATAATACACTGTTCAATCGTCCATGGAGGCAGAAATTAGGTTTTATTCCTCGTCTTATCTAGCAGAGTCCCTGCTCCATATTAGATATGCAGTCAACAGCTATTAAATAAAGGATTGAATGAATATTAAAGATAACTCATATCAATTAAAGATAACTCACATCAATTAGAGAATTGATGGGAGCAAGCTACTAATACTTCACCATGCAAACTCTATTCCTATCCAATATAAGAAATCTCCAAACACAAAGAGAAGGAAATAACCACTAAGAGTATGTCACTAAATTCATTAACTCAAAGAAAGAATATTTATTGAGGTCCTAATTAGTATCACAGTATAAATAGTGTTATAAAGAGTACCAAAGGGATGGCACGTGGAAAGTGGTCACATACTCTACAGTTTACAATTCTTTAATTGTAGACAATAATATATCAGTAGCTGGTGACTCAACAGTAAAGAATCCACTGGAGACACTGATTTGATCCTTGGATTGGGAAGATCCCATGGAGAAGGAAATGGCAACCCACTCCAGTATTCTTGCCTCGGAAATCCCATGGACAAGGGAATCCAGCAGGCTAGAGTCCATGGGGTCGCAAAAGAATCAGACATGACTTAGTGACTAAACGACAACAATACCAACTTATATTTTGGTGCTTTTTTCCCTGCTTCTTTGATGATGTCACCTAATTTCTTAATGTAGCTTCCTGCACCACTTGAAATTGTATCAAAAATCCTAGAATTTCTTGCCTACTGATAGCTAAGAAGGCAATATTTACATTAGTAGATGCTTGTTTTGATAAACTATTGCATAAGAATTTCCCCAGATAAATATGATTTTAAATCCCACAATTTAATGTTTCATATACAGAAATGAAGCTCAAACTGTACTTAGTTGATTAATAATGATACTACCTTATAGAGTTGCTATGAAGAACAAATATGCCAATGCACATAAATAATGAGAACAGTGTCTGGCATTCAGGAAGTACTTAATCAACCTTTACCATTATCATTGTTTTTCCAGAATGGTCCAAATAAGCCATTGGGACTTAACAGTCATCAAGAGTGTTCCTTCCTTTTTTCTGGAGTATTATTTTATTATCAAACCTAGATTCAGTGAACCAGAGATGGATAAGAAGTATGTCCAGAAACTTCTGCCAATACAGATAAATAGCTGTATGCTAAGGTCAGTGAGCAAAGCTGAGCAGCTGTTTCCTTGAGTGAACCAAGCCATTCCCCTGCGGTCCCAACTTCTCCAATCTCATGACAATTCAATCAAATGATGATATAGAGTTACAATTTAAAACTGAATAGAAGCTATTTAGCTGCAGAAAAACCTCCCCTAGGTGAAGATTGAAAGTTCAATGGATGATAAATTTAAAAATCTTCTAACCAATTGTTGAAATTTCAAAAGACCAGATGATATCATAACATGATATTCTTGTATATCTTCATATTTGTTATTACAACATTTCAAAAGGCAAAGTGAGGAATGTTTATATAGAGTGTTATACTTTTAAAAATGAACAAATCCAAAACAGTGAAAGGCAGTATTCTAGTTTTGGGTCAAATAACTGATTTCTCTGATATCCAGCTATTTAAAAAACAGACACCATCATAATAAAAATATCCTCCTTATTTCACAAAATTTTGAGTATAATTAAGCAAAATAATGTTTGTAAAATCCTTTGCATAATTGTTCTGCTAGTGAATTATTATTTTTATTTTATTTGTCTTGAAATATTAGAATGCTCATACATACAAGCTCACAAGCTAGAGATATGCATATACATACACAGACGGAGGTTATATGTCTAATTTGAGTTCTTTGAAAAGAGCCACCAAATTATAGTGTGTGCTGTAATTACTTTATTTTTTTGCATCTATTTTTCTCTAATACAGAAATGTGAAATTTGTAGAAAGAGAGGGAACTAAAATTATGGAAATTGTTTAGGCAATTCTAACAGAGTATGCTTACAAAGTCTGAAGATAAGATCAAGAAAAGATTACCGTCTGAAATGTCATTTTATAAGAATAAATTAGAAAACATTAATGACCTTAATTATCTGCATCATTGACCACTGTAAGAGCCTTTGGAAATGATGTTGCTGCTGAGAGAAAAGTGTATCTCATATTTAATTATGCAAACTGGGTGGAGAGCTTGAGCAATACAGTTGTGTAATTTGTCTCGCATGAGATAACAATGAATAATTTTTTAAACAAAAAATAAATTTTCTAAAATTTTCAAATAATGAGGAAAAGTATTATCTAGATAGAAATATCCTTACAGCAGAATTTCTTAAAGAGAACTAAAAAGAACACCTATACTGCTGAGATTTCTAGACCTGTTTCTAAACCAACTAGAGATGGATAAATTAGGATACCAATAGGAAACATGTCTATAAGTATACCTTTATTTATCTCTGACTCAGTAAAGACCCTCCTGATGATCTAACCTGATCAGAGTAAAAAACCATAAATCAATACATATCTTCTTATTTCCTCATTAAACATTGAAGTCATACAGAACACTAAGAAATATTTTTCATTAAAATTTCCTTTTACATTTTGGTTCATAATTCTTGAACTTTACTGCATGCAAAGTGAAGTGAAAGTAGCTCAGTCGTGTCTGACTCTTTGCGATCCCGTGGACTGTAGCCCACCAGGCTCCTCTCCGTGGAATTCTCCAGACAAGAATACTGGAGTGGGTTGCCATTCCCTTCTCCAGGTTCCCATATGTAAGAACAACATAAACAGCTTCTGATGCGTGCCTGTCTCCAGGCCATGACTATATTCTAGGCTTTCAGATTTCCAAATCGGCCTCTCTTAGGCATTACATCCTGTGATCTCTGGGAGATATGAAAAAGTCAGGCATCTGAAAAGTCATAATTTAGACCAGCACCAGGCCCTTGAGTGACTCACCAACAAACCACAATCTACAAGGGCCAATGGATAATCCAGGTGACCTTTTCTCTCTGGGTCCATCACCACCCTTAAAAACCTTGATTCATTCTGCACACCTTCAATAACCCAGAATTCTATAGGGCAATTATTTGACAAATGAAATAAAAATTTGTTCTAATATCCTTTTTATAGACAACTTCCTATTAATTAATAAGTGCTGCTCAGAAGTATAAATGTTTGGAGCAAAAACGATTTCAAGGCTATCCTCTGCAGTTGAAAATTTTGCAAGTCACTTACCAGTGTTTTATGAGACAGTGATAACATAATGGAAAACTAATAGAAAGCAAAGTGATTTGCTTTTTCAAAGATGTTATTTATAGTTAGGGTTTCCTCTCAAGTTTCAGGTTGAGTGCTTTAAGATTTTATAACTTATTATCTTAAATGAAGAGTAGGAAGAACGACCTGGTCGTTTCTTCCAGCACAGTTCCTTTCTTCAAAATTGGCTGTGCACTGGAAACTTAACCAATATCCAAGATAGGACTCCTGACTCCTAGGTTTTCCTCCCTGAGAGAAACTGCTACATTACTGTTCCATCTGGTTAACCTTGCTGCTTACTTCTGGAGGGATTTGGAAAATATACAGAGATCCCGGGAAGAGGCACTTCTGGCCGCTATACCGACCTATGAGTGTAATTGAATGGTAACTTCTGCTTTTACCTTCTGGGGCTTCTCTGATACTGCACGTGGGATGCCTGTGGACAGGACCGACTAAGTCATCCTAAAACATATGCCGGAGACATTTGTCATCCTTTATCGATGCACACGTCTCTTAGCAGGCGGCAGGATCCAAGTCAGCTCTCAGCATAACACTGTGTGGATGTCTGCGCTGTTCACACAGACGTGATGGGGACGGAGGCCTTGAAATCCTGCAGCCAGCAGCTCTGATATAAGGTGGGAGCTCCTTTAACATTCTGTCCTGGAGACGTGGGCGAATATCCCCACAGTGATAGTGGCGGTGATCATTATGAGGATGAAACTAGTGATAATGGCCACAACTTGTGAATATAATGCACTGATTTCTTTACAATTATTTTTTAAAAAAAAAAAAAGAATGACCAGCTCGGAAAGAAAAAAAACTGATTAAATATCAAACTTTGAGAGACCTCTGTTAGTAACCATTATTGTCTTCTTAAAGCATGGAGTGAATAGAATGAGGTTACATTATTAGAAAATGACAGTTTTGTTGGATTTTTATCTAAAAAAATGATGAACACAATTTTATGTTAGTGTCCATTATTTGTTTCCATACCTTACTCAAGACTCCACATTGTAGTTAACTGCGTTGAGCAACTTCGGCTGCATGCAACAAATTCTGGTAAATTCTCTTCTCATTTTTTACTCTATTACCAATATTTTCTAATTTTCCTTGTTATGGCTTCTTGGATAAAACATCATTTGAAAGTGGTCATTTAATTTCCAAGTACATGGGATTTTGTTTATAAAGTATCTTTAATATTAATTTCTCATTTTGATGCTAATTTTTCATTTAGATGCTTTCTTCTCTGCAATTACCCTCTATACTTTTTTCAGTCTAACTTTTTTGAGGCTTTTCATGACTAAGTCAAAGATCTCTCTTGGTAAAGGTCACACTGCACTTGAAAATATGTCGGTTATCTTCAAATATTTTTTATATTGATCTCTACATAATTCCACAATGATAAGGGAACAGACTGTATGATTTCAATATCTCTAGAAATTTTTGCACCTTGTTTTATGCCCCTGGATATGTTCCAATGTCTTCAAGTTTACAGTCCATGGGAACTTTAATAGAATTTGTATCCTACTGTTGTGTGAAAACTGTATAAATCTTAATTATGTTGAATTGGTTCATAGTGCTTTTCAGGTCTACTATATCCTTCTCTTCTCTGTGTATCCATTCTATTAATTTTTGAGAGTTTGATATTGAAACTCCAAGTAAAAATCTTAATTTGTCTACTTAAAAAATAATTGTAATATGTAGTGGAACTACATATAACCTTGTTTTGTATTTTCTACATCTCCTGTAAATGCGTTACCATGTTTTCATAATTTAAAAAAATTAAAATATAAAAAAACAAAAGAGGGTGATGGAATTATGCATAAAAATCTAAACAAATATTGTAACCTAATCTAGGACTAAAATTTTTATCTTGGAATTGCCTCTATTGTGTATTTGAGTTTATAGCATCATTAGGATAAAGCCACCAAGAGGAAAAGCTTTCCTCTTGTAGGCTTTGAAGGTTTAAGGTATTTACTCATAAAGGATAGGTTTCTTGGGAGATTTGAACAACAAATTCTAATCCAAGGACCAAAATTAGTACAGCAGTTTTGTAAATAACCCTCCAAATTATAAAGCAGGTGAAGTCATGACAAGCTAAATTAATCACAAGAATGCAAACAGTTATAAACGTAATTGTCATGGTGTCTTGTTCCACACTTTAGCAATAACAATTTCTGCTCTGGGCGAAACATACGGGGCGCTAAGATGAACCAGCCTAATGGAGAGAACGCCACACGGGGTTATTTTCAACCTAGTAAAACATGCTCACCAGTTTCTGATGTTTGGTTCTCAACCCCCACCCCTAATCTGTGAAATCTGTCATACGTAAATTCTATAAATGAAAAAACCTTTGATCTGAAAAGCTTTTACCCTTTAGTTTCTTTTCTAAATCCTCATAATGTGACCTTTCCCAATACTTCCTTTAAATGAAAAATAAAAGTCTTTGGCTAAATTCCCCACCACTCCCATGTTCTTATTTAATGTCAAGGCACTGGAATATTCATCACGAGAGATCACTTTATTTAAATATTTCAAATAATATAAAAAGGTATTACAATGAAAAAGTTTTGGCTTGCTACTTTAATGGTAGTGATTAGGAATTCCATTCATGAAATAAAGATTCCTGTTTTTAACAGAAAATCATTTCACCAATGCTCCCAGGCAATTTCAAAAACTTGTATTAACATAAGATCATTGCCAACGGCCCCAGGATGAATAATGCATTCCTGCATTACGGTGCATAATCTATCATATTTTAAAGACTAACTTCTTACTATAAAATCTGGATCCAAACTGTACACTTACAGAAGAATAACTTTTTCAAGTACTGCTCTGGAGTTCTTAAGGCAAATTAATGGAATAAAGTACCTTAGATGAAATCTGCAACTCACCAGGAAAGGGAGGGAGTCAAATTAGCCTTTTATCTTCATAGCATTCCAACTAAACCCAACTCCACTCAATGTAGCACTCAATCTTTTCTAGTTTAAATGTCTATACAAGTGATGACACACGGCAAACGGGTGTATTAAGGATGATTAACCAGGAATTAATTCCTAAGCTTTGCTCAAATGCTTTGAACACTATAATCTGTCTTCTTCCCTTCCTTGGCTAAGAAACACATATTCTGTTTTAGTCATTATGTACTAGAAGACTACTTAAATGTTAGGAATTTGGCCTTGAGAAATCAATCTAGTTTGCTAAGCATTTGACCATGTTTTTCATCGATGGCTGTTGAGACAATATCCTAGAGGCAGAAGTGACTCATAGTGTAAGAGTCATGAGTAAGAGAGGCTTGCTTTAAACTGGAGAACAGAGGTGTTCAGACGGTGAGTTAGTAACAAAGGCCAGGAAGGAAGGGCAGAGTTCAGTGACTCACCTGTAATACTTTGGTCAGATTGTTGAACAGAGCTTGCCCAGCACTGACTTTATATTTAACACCTCTGACTGTGCCATTCTTGCTTAAAATGTTGACTCTTCTTGTCCCAAACCCCTTCTCGCTGGCCGCCCTTGCCAACACCAGCAAGTTATCCTGGTCATTCTCCTGCTCGTCACCCTCCGGTCCTATGTGGCCGTTCTGCTGTCCATCAGACTCACGGAGCCCATCTATGCCACAGACACTGGCACACTCAGAATCCAGAGAGCCTGCTGGCCGTCCATCTTCATACACCTCCCTCAGAACTCGCCCGCTGTGAGACGACGCGATCCGAAATCGGACTTTCCGGGGCCTGTCAGTTTCTGGCTTCATCTCCCGCTTCAGCATGGTCCCATCCGCCCACATAACAAACAGCTCACATAGTTCTGGGTCCCTCGCTCCTGCATTAGTCAACCTGCCACATAGCAATATCTGAGCCTAATTCTAGTGACGGCAGCATTTGCATGAAACTAACATCGCAGGGAAAGAAGTGTCCCAAGAACTTACAGTGCATCTCTGCTATGAATAATGAATGTGTCTGTGTGTGTGTGCGTGCTATGGTTACCTTTAAACTAAAACCTGCAAAGTGATCCCAGCCTTTAAATATTAAATAGCCACGGTGGACTCTTCAGCAAGACAAGTGCAAGAAAGTAGCAAGCAATGAAACAGAAGGTAAGTACGAGGCAAAGAAATGAAAGGCTCGAACTTTGAAGCCAGGGGTGAGTGTTGAGAAGGATCTTAGCTGCAGAAATACCTCTGAAATTCAGAGTGGAAACCAGAGAGAAAATATGGAATCAAATGTGTAGGCTGGGAGGTGTCATAGGCTTCTCACAGTGCCTATTCCTTCTGTCTTTCACACTCTTAAAAAAGGGCAGTGAACATGCTACATGCTTGCATAGGGCCATCAATACCAATTCTTATTAAATCATCAGTTAGACTTCACCCACATTTATACAATGAATGTTCAATCTACACCTTCATCTCTGTGCACAAGTAGTTTTGCTGGTAGGCTGCAGTCCGTGGGGTCACAAAGAGTCAGACACGACTGAGCGACTTCACTTTTCACTTTCATGCATTGGAGAAGGAAATGGCAATCCACTCCAGTGTTCTTGCCTGGAGAAATCCCAGGGACGGCGGAGCCTGATGGGCTGCCGTCTGTGGGGTCACACAGAGTTGGACACGACTGAAGCGACTTAGCAGCAGCAGCAGCTTTTCAACAGACTATAAAAATAAATAACTTTTCTTTTGTGCTTTCCCACTTCTGGGAGCAGAAAACACTCCTCTCTTTGTCAGAAGGAAAAGTTTTGGAAAGGAAATATGGAACTGCAAGGGAAGAATGGAAAATCCTCCAAGTCAGCCAGATCAGCCAAGGCAATCCAGGGGATCAGCACTGATAAATGTCATATCCAAACCACCCATGCATAGAGAAGGGGCCTCCTTACACTATGCTCGGTGGATTTTCTGTCACTTTGGCAAGCACCTGAAGAAGTTCCTAAGATACAAAGACATACTGAAACTCACACCATAGTGAGCGCCCCAACCCATCTGAACCTCCAGAGGGAGGATACTCAGCTAGCTCTCACGGACCCTTTTTTTTTTTTAATGTTTATAAGCTTTTGCCTGATTATAAACTTAATTTGTGCTTATTTCAGAAAATTCAGAGAGTAATTAACAGTACAGAGTTAAAAATAAAAGTCACAACTACTGTTGCTAGAGATGTTAATAATTTTGTGAAATTTATTACAGTGTGTATGAAGCTGAGATGCTCTGATACATACAACTACATTGTCCAGCCTCTTGCATTTAAGGGAGAGAGAACAAATGCCTAGCTTTTGCCGAGGGGATGTGTGCAAAAGTGACAGGTATCTGTGGACCCAGGCAGTTGACAAGACACTGTATGTCATTCTATTTCTCTTTCTTCCCCATCTGCTAGCTGGATGACATCAGCAGTCATGCCATATATGAGCTTGTCTGAGTCACAAGGAAATTCACAGCTATGACCACTGCATTGGACTACAAGTAAATGGAAGTATCTGCTGGTATAAGAATATGTGTGTCCTAATGTGTAATATGTCCTAGGTCATTATAACTCACACACCCGTCTTAAGCTAAAATAAAAATCAACCTGTTCTTTTCAATGGATAATCTTTGTAATTCTTTTTTTCATTCAGGCAATAAGTATCCCACAAGCATCTACTGCATACCCCCCAAGGGTACCAGGAGACAATAATAAATATAAAGATATATAAGCTTGAGACCCATACCTTCCATTGGTTACATAATACTTAGAAAAATTAGCTATAGCTCAACACAGCATATTTTAAGATGTACAGAACCCTTCTTTTTAAAAATAACCTAATTTCTAGTCATCACCAATAAAACACACCAATGCTATTCTCAACAGTTTCCACTCTCATTGTGTTTAGAATTTGTTCCCAGCTGCTCAATATGAATATAGCACTTTCTAACTATCCCACTTGCCACCTTTTCCCACTATCAGTTTATTATTCCCTGCATTATAATCAGGGCTTCCCCAGTGTCTCAGTGGTGAAGAATCCACCTGCCAAGCAGGAGATGCAAGTCTGATCCCTGGGTTGGGAGGACCCTTTGAAGAATGAAATGGCAGCCCTCTCCAGTATTCTTGCCTGGAAAATCCCATGGACAGAGGAGCCTGGCAGGCTACAGTCTATGAAATCACAAAGAGTTGGACACAGCTTAGTGACTAAACAACAACATTATCTTTGCTTTGTCAGTTTGGCCCCCACCCTTGAGCAGGAGTTTCCTTCAGATGTACTCTTACAATCATTTATTCATTTAACAATATTTATTGAGCACCTACTAAATATCAAAGAATTGCTGGATCTATACAAGCATGATCCTTGCCTTTAGAGGTAAACAGATAACACTCAATAAACAATTAGAGGTAGTAATAAAAATTGTAACAAGCATTTTACCAAAGGGGAAAGGTGGATACAATTAGAAAATATAAAAGAAGGGAGCCTACTTTAGAAGAATCATGGTTAGCCTCTCCTAATAGGAGGCATTAAACTAGGGCCTACCAAAATTAAGAGATTGATCATGAAAGACTTGAAGTGGGCAACAGTAGCTGAAGCTACTTCCTCAGCTGAAATGGTAGTTGAAAAGGCCCTGAGGCAGAAAACCATAAGTTTGTTCAAAGAACTAAAAAAAGGCCAAATGCCCAAAGAATAACTCCCATCTACAAAGCTCTTCTCAAAAGAGGGCACACAACTAACAAGACCTTTCCTTCCTAAGCTAAGCCTTGATTTATGCAACCCCTCAAAACATGAACAAACATCCCATTCCCATGAAAAACCACATTACCAATACAGAAATATTACAAGTTTGACACCACTGGGTATTTATTTATTTAAAATATAAAGTTAAAAATTCCAGATCAAATATTGTATTAACCAAGGTAGAACTACTTTGGAAATTAACATTAATGATGTATTCAAAGAGAAAAGTACCCCTTGTTCAATTCCTAGTAGAAACAGTACTTGAGCAGCTAGACCTAGGCCTGGATATGCTAGCATTAGTTTTTTAATCATAATATCTAATTACTTCCTTAGTTGCAAAGAAGTATTACTCATCTTGTCTCCAAATATTGCCCCATATACCATTCTGTGTGATTATTACTGAATGGTGAAAATAATTTAGAAATATTCCTAGCATTTGGAGGATAATTTTTTAATCCCTTGGATCACAGAAAATATGTGCAAAATGTCTCCGTTTGCTGCCATCTTATAGCTATCATACTCACTATTTTATTTTTTGGTCTTGCAGAAATATTGCCGGTCATTGGCAAAGTGATGGTCTTCTCTCCAGCAGCACATGTCCCTAGGGAAACAATAAATCATGACTTACTCCCAAAGTGCTGTTCTCAGAACTTCTGCTTGGATGGAAAGGACGTATCAATTTTTATTTTCTAACTACATTGGCAATTAGAGGGGCAAAAGATTTACTAACCATCAGTAAGGGCACTAGTGGTAAAGAATCCACCTGCCAATGGAGGAGACATAAGACACTCAGGTTTGATCCCTAGATCAGGAAGATCCACTGGAGCAGGGAATGGCAACCCTCTTCAGTGTTCTTGCCTGGAGAATCCCATGGACAGAGGGCCTGGCAGGCTGCAGTGCCTAGGGTTCCACAGAGTTGGACATGACTGAGTGACTTAGCATACACACATGCACAACCTCAGTAAAACAGGGAGAACAAGCTACCCCTGAAATTTTCAGCTTACAGAATACTGAGATTTTCTCAACCAACATGAATTTGCAAATCAAAATTCACAGTTCAATATTCATTTGAAGTGCAGAGAACTTCTAAATCAAAAAAGAAACTGAGTGCATTAAAGAAAATATTTGTTGAAAACAAAACTACTAATACATAACAAGAAAGAGCGATGATTTCTTAGTTTATAGATTAGTGGTGAAGAATGGGGGCTGCGGGTATACACAGTGCTGGGTTGAAATCTTGGCTATACCATCCCCTAAAATGACCTTGAACCTCAGTTTCTTCATTTGTCAAATAGTAGATTTTATTGCTCAGAATGTTTGGCAAGACTGACTAGAATGATGTATATACAAAGTGCTCAGAATGCTGTTCAACAGATGATAGCTATAAATTCTTATCATTTACTTAAAATAGCTAAACACACATACAGTCATCCCTAGGCATCTTGAGGAATTGGTTCCAGGACCCCCACAGATACTAAAATTTATGAATGCTCAAGCCCCTTGTTAAAATAGCACAGTATTTACATATAATCTGCACACATCCTCCCTTATATCAATTCTTCAAATCATCTCTAGATTACTTATAATACTTAATACAATGTAAATGCTTTTTAAATATTTAAACTATGTAAATAGTTGCTAGTGTATGTCAAATTTAAGTTTGTTCTTTGGAACTTTCTGGAATTTTTTCAGATATTTCCACCTGCAGTTGTTTGAAACCAAACCATGAGTGTGGAACCTTATGGATACAGAGGGCTGACTATACTGTTTGGAGGATAGTGAGAAGAACGTGGAGTCAGTGAACATAATTAACTGAAAAGGAATCAAAGTAATTTTTTTCTAGTCTGACTCTAGGTTTTCAAGGCTGAACCAGTCTGTCGTCACTTAGATCCTGGGAGAAGGGCTACAGTTTGCAGAATCTCATTCACTCTATACAACTCTGGACTGTTGACTATATATTAAGTGCTGTAACTGGGAGCAGGGGTTTTCAGTGCTGGCTTATACCTGTCACCATGGATCCAGAGAGGCATGGTTGGCTCAGAGTCTCAGGGCTGCTCAGCTGTAGACTCAACATGCACCCAGCACTTCTAGTATCTAATTACCTAAAATCTTTAAAATTAGCATTACCACCAATGAAGGAGGACCAATAAAGAGTTCCCAGAGAAACAGCTTTCCAAAATAGACTTTTATAGTTCAATTCTCATCTTTAATTTCCCCACTGTATTTTGTAGGATGTTTCACTTATACATAGCAATAAATAAATGAAGCAAATAAATAAATGTTTGCTGAATTAAGACTAACTAAATTAAGTTCTAATGTCAGAACAAACTGACCTCCCATTTAGGAGACACATAAATAACAGCTAACATGAGTACTTTCACCTCTTTCTTTCCTGCTCCCAGGCTACATACAAGGTGGGAATTAATATCTATTTACTTTCCAGGCAAAAGTCAAAGTTATGGTTTTTTCTATAGTCATGTATGGATGTGAAAGTTGCACCATAAAGAGACTTCATGCTGAAGAACTGATGCTTTCAAACTGTTGTGCTGGAGAAGATTCTTGAGAGTCCCTCAGACTGCAAGATCAAACCAATCAATCCTAAAGGAAAACAACCCTGAATATTCATTGGAAGGACTGATGCTAAAGTTGAAGCTCCAATACTTTGGCCACTTAATGTGAACAGCTGAGTCATTGGAAATCTCTCCCTGATTCTGGGAAATATTGAAAGAAGAAGAAGGATGAGATGGTTGGATGGCATCACTGACTCAATGGACATGAGTTTGAGCAAATTCCAAGAGACAGTGAAGGACTGGGAAGCCTGGCGTGCTGCAGTCCAAGGGGTCGCAAAGAGTCAGACACAACTGAACGACTGAACAGCAACAACTTTCCAGGCAAAATACCTGAGTCATTTAATGCTCGTGGTGTCATTAAAGGCATCATCTACTCTATATTAAAAGTTGTTGAATGCTAGAGAGTAAATAGTATACTCTGCTTGTAGAATCCAGTCCCAGAAAAATCAAAGAACAATGAATCAAGTTTACTTATTTAGGTGTTGAAACCTTGACTTGGCTACCCTCAACTTATAAAAACCAAGAGATTCAAACATCCAGTCTACTTAGCACCAAGTAGCTATAAGCTCAAGTTTTATTCAAACATAAAACAAGGATTTTGTTATTTTCTCTTAAATAAGGAATTTCCTGTGTATTGTATAGCTAAGATACTTAAAAGAAAAGATCTTTCAAAAGATTGGAAGAAAGGTCACTTTTATGTTCTTCTTTATTCAGATTGTCAGTATATAGAATATTTATAAATATCTTATGGTAAAAAGATTTTTTAACTACTCCATTATTACCTGAGGATATTCATGCTGTGATTCATGGGGTAGCAAAGAGTCGGGCATGACTGAACAACTGAACTGAACTGAACTGATTGGCATATGAATCTGTTATCTCTTAATTCCCAATGAAGAGGAAATCAATGAGTGAAATTAAAAATACATTTATCCTACACATGGGATGCTTACTTCTCAATATTCTGCATAGAATGATAACAAAAGTAAATACAAAGGCCCCAGGATGGAAGAAAGGTCAGATTGGATGAATGAGTATGGCACTCAAGAATAAATATTAATGAATAAACCATCAAAAAGACTGAACTGGGGACAGTGGCCAAGATGGCAGAGTAGAAAGATCCTAAGCTCACCTGCTCTCCTGAGCACACGCAAACCACAATGACCTGCAGAACCACCATCAGTGAAAAAGACAGGAACCTCTCAGAAAAGTTCTTCAAACAACTGAAGACACAAAGAAGCAACACAACAAAATGTAGGAAGGATGACATGAAATAATCAGATCTCATACTCCATGGGTGGGCAACACAAAAACTGGAGAATAATTATATTGCAGAGGTTCTGCCACAGGTATGAGAGTTCTGAGCCCCACGAAAGTCTCCCCATCTGGGGGGTCTGGCACCAGGAAGATTAGTGCCCAGAACATTTGGCTTTAAAGGCCAGCAGGGCCTAACTGCAGGAGCCCCAGGGAACTGGAAGAAATAGACACTTCACTCTTAAAGGGCACACACAAAATCTCATGTGTACCATGAAAGTGAAAGTCACCTCAGTATGTCTGACTCTTTGTGACCCCATCAACTATAGTCCATAGAATTCTCCAGGCCAGAATACTGGAGTGGGTAGCTGTTCCCTCCAGGGGCTCTTCCCAATCCAGGGATTGAACCCAGGTCTCCCACATTGTAGGCAGATTCTTTACCAGCTGAGCCATCAGGGAAGCCCTCCAGGGCAAAAGGAGCAGTTTGGTATGACGCTGGGCCAGACCTCCTTCCTGGTTTTGGAGAGTCTCCTGGAGGCAGGGTAGGATGAGGATGAGGCTCACCCTAGGGATAGAGACACTGGTGGGAGAAATATTGGGGAACATTCAAATACTTCCATGAACAATGCTGCTGGGGGCCGCCATCTTGGTCTAGACTTGGCCTCATCCAACAACTGATAGATGCCAGTGCTGGGATGCCTCAGGCCAAAAAACTAACATGGGGGGATACAATTCCAACCACCAGTATACAAGCTGCTTTAAAAACTTCCTGAGCCCAGAGCCACCTCTGGACATGCCCCTACCCATCAGAGGGCCAAGACCCATTACCACCCACCCCTGGGCAGACATGGCCCTTCCCAGCAGTAAGACTGCGCTAGGTTCCAGAGGAGCTTCACCCACCAGGGGGCAGACACCAGAAGGAGGAAGACTACAGTCCTGCAGCCTGGGGACTGAGCCGACCAACAGCAAGCCAGACCCTATCCTGGGACCAGCTGGGCCCCTCCCACCTACTAACAGGCCAAAATCACCCTCAGGACACCCTGGGCCCCATTCCTGTGTCAGGAACTCCCTTCCATTAATGATCTGAAATGAGCTCTGAGATCCCAGGGACCCGCGATCAGACTTCAGGAACCAGCTGCGACCGCCACTAACCCCAGGATCTGGCTTCACGTGCCAGTGACAATATCCCTAGAACATTTGGGATCTTGACTCCACCCACAGTGAGACATCACTAGCCCCGGGGCCCACTAGGGCGCTGCAACCCACCACCTTGTTACTCAGTTCAGTTCAGTTCAGTTCAGTCGCTCAGTCGTGTCCGACTCTTTGCGACCCCATGAATGGCAGCATGCCAGGCCTCCATGTCCATCACCAGCTCCCGGAGTTTACTCAAACTCATGCCCATCGAGTCGGTGATGCCATCCAGCCATCTCATCCTCTGTCGTCCCCTTTTCCTCCTGCCCCCAGTCCCTCCCAGCATCAGGGTCTTTTCCAATGAGTCAACTCTTCGCACTAGGCCCCACCAAATACCAGCAAACAATAGCCTCATAACACAGAGTCTGGCAACCAACCAGACCAGGGACTAACCAAGCCTACCAGGCTGCCCACATAGTCAGCCTGCCACAACAGAGGGACCCCAAAAAACCCATCTGGGGGAACCACTAGAGCATATACCTTGGGGGACCGTAGGGGAGTGCACTTCTAGGAAGCACAGGACATCTCTTACAGAGGCTCACTTCTTCAAGGCCAAGAAATGTAACTAACCTGCCACATACATAAAAATACAGAGAGCAACTTAGCCAAAAAGAGGTAGCAGAGGAATGTATTTCAGATGAAGGAACAAGATAAAAACCCCAGGAGAAGAACTGAGAGAAGTGAAGATAGGCAATCTACACAAGAAACCATTAAGAGCAATTATTATAAAGATGATAGAATTTTCAAAGAAAATATATGCACAGAATGAGAAGTCAGAAGTTTTTTAAAAAAATAGTTAGAAAATAAAAGGAACAACCAAATAGAGATGAATAATACAATAACTAAAATGAAAAATACACTAGATGAAATCAATAGTAGACTAAATAAGAATGGATCAATGAACTACAAGACATAGGAGTGGAAATCACTGCCACCAAACAGAAAAAAAGAAAAAGGGCAGTTTAAGAGACCTCTGGGACAACATCAGGGGCACTAATATTTGCATTATAGGTATCCCAGAATCCAAGAAGGAGAAGAGAGAGAACAGAGGTCTGAGAAAATATTTAAAGAGATAATAGCTGAAAACATCCCTAACCTGAGAAAGGAAACAGTCACCCAAGTCCAGGACATGCCAAGTCCCATACAGAATTGTGGGAACACACCAAGACATTAACCCAAAAAGGAACACACCAAGACATCCTGTAATCAAAATGACAAAAATTAAAGAATCAGAGAGAATATTAAAAGCATCTAAAGAAAAGCAGCAAATAACATACAAAGGAACTCCCATAGAGCCATCTGCTGATTTTTCAGCAGAAACTGCAGACTGGAGGGGAACAGACACAAATATATAAAATCAGAATGAAAAGGGGGAAGTTACAACCAATGCCACAGAAATACAAAGGGCCATAAGAGACTACGATGAGCAACCATATGCCAATGAAATGGACAACCTAGAAAATTGGACAAATTCTTAGAAGGCTATAATCGCCCAAGACTGAACCAGGAAGAAATAGAAAATATGAACAGATCAGGACTGAATTTGAATCAATAATTTGAAAACTCCCAACAAGCAAAGTTCCAGGATCAGATGGCTTCATGGGTGAATGCTATCCAAAATTTAGAGAAGAGTTAATGCTTATCTTTCTGAAACCATTCCAAAAAAAATGCAGAGGAAGGGACATTTTCAAACTCATTCTATGAGACTACAATCACCCTGATACCAAAACCAGACAAAGATACCACACACCCACAAAAATTATAGGTCAATACCACTGTGAACATAGATGCAAAACTCAACAAAACACTATCAAACTAACTTCAACAATACATTAAAAGAATCATACACCATAATCAAGTGGGATTTATTCCAGGGATGCAAGGATTTTTTAAGATCTACAAATCAATCAATGTGATACACATATTAACATATTACAAGTTGAAAATACACATATTAACAAGTTGAAAAATAAAAATCATATGGGATGCAGAAAAAAGTTTTTGGTAAAATTAACATCCATTTATGATCAACACTGTCCAGAAAATAGGCACAGAGAGAACATATCTCAACATAATAAAGGCCTTATATAACAAACCAATAACTAACTCCATAAGCAATTGTGGAAAGCTGAAAGCATTCCTTCTAAGATCAGAAACAAGACAAGGATGCCCACTCTCATCACTTTTATTCAACATAGTTTTGGAAGTCCTAGCCACATCAAATAAGAAAAAGAAATACAAATTTGGAAAGAAGTAAAACTGTCATGGTTAGCAAATGCCATGATACTACACATAGAAAATTTTAAAGATATTACCAGAGAATGGTTAGAGCTTATCAATGAATTAGGTAAAGTTGCAGGGTACAAAATTAACAAACAGAAATCTGTTGCATTCCATGCCCTAACAATGAAATATCAGAGAGAGAAATTAAGGGGGAAAAAAATACCACTTACCATCATGTCTAAAATAATAAAATACCTGGGAATAAGCCTACCCAAGAGGGCAAAAAGCCTGCACTCTGTAAGATGTGCAAAAACTGTAAGATTCTGATAGAAGAAATTGAAGATGAGACTTGCAAATGGAAAGATACACTGTGCTCTTGAATTGCAAGATTCAATATTGTCAAAACGACCACACTACCTAAGGCAGTGCGCAGATTCAGTGCGATCCCGATCAAATTACTACAGCGTTTTTCACAGAACGAGAACAGATAACTCCAAATTTTGTATGGAAACCTAAAGGACCCTCAATAGCCCCAACAATCTTGAGAAAGAAGAACGGAACTGAAGGACTCATGCTCCCTGACCTCAGACAATACTGCAAAGCTACAGTCATCAAAACATACTGGCATAGAGACAGACATACAGGGCAAAGGAATAGGGTAATAGGTCCAGAAATAAACTCATGGCCAATTCGTCTATGACAAAGAAGGCAAGAATATACAATGAAGAAAAGGCCTTTCACAAGTGTTGCTGAGAAAACTGGACAGTAACATGTAAAAAAATAAAGTAAAACATTCTCTAACATCATATACAAAAATAAACTCAAAATGGATTAACAATCTACATGTACAACCAGATACTATAAATCTCCTAGAGGAAAACATGGGCAGAACACTCTTTCACACAAATTACAATGATATTTTTTTGATGTATCACCTAGAGTAATGAAAATATTGAATAAAAACAAAAATAAATAAACAAATGGGACCTAATTAACCTTAAAAGCTTTTGCACTGCAAAGAAAACCATAAACAAAAAGAAAAGACAATCTACAGAATGGGAGAAAATATTTGCAAACAATACCACTGACAAGGGATTAATCACCAAAATATACAAAGAGTTCACACAGCTCAATATCAAATTATCAAACAATACAGTCAAAAAATGCACAGAAGATCAAAATAGACTTTCTCCAAAGGACACACAGATGGCCAACAGGCACTTGGAAATATGCTCAACATCACTAATTATTATGTGCATGCTAAGTTGCTTCAGTCACGTTGAACTCTTTGGGAACTGATGGACCGTAGCCCACCAGGCTTCCCTGTCCACGGGACTCTCTAGGCAAGAATACTGGAGTGGGTTGCCATGCCCTCCTCCAGGGGATCTTCCCAATCCAGAGATCCAACCTGCATCTCTTATACCTCCTGCATTGGCTGGAAGCTTCTTTACCACCAGTGCCATCTGGGAATTCCGCATTAATTATTAGAGAAATGCAAATGAAAACTACAATGAGGTGTCACCTCACTGGTGAGAATGCCATCATCCAAACTCTGCAAATAATGAATGCGGGAGAGGTTGTAGAGGGAAGGGAACCCTCCTCCTAGGCTGTTGGCGGTTATTTAAATTGGTGCAACCCTGTGGAAAACAGTACAAGCATTCCTCACACACTGAAGATAGAGTTACCATATTACCCAGCTATATCTAACTCCTGGGATACACCTGGAAAACACAAAAACTCTAATTCAAAAGATACATGTACCTCAATGTTCACAGCAGAACTATGTACAATAACCAAGACCTGGAAACAGTCTAAATGCTTATGAACAGATGAATGGGTAAAGAAATTTTGGTGGAGATATATATATACACTCACAAGGGAATATTACTCAGCTACAAAAAAAGAATGAAATCATGCCACGTGCAGCGCTGGACCTAGAGATCATCATAATAAGTGAAGTAAATCAGAGAGAGAAAGATAAATATCATATGATATCACTTATATAGAGAATCTTAAAAAATAATACAAATGAAATTATTTATAGAACAGAAACAGTATCACAGATGTAGAGAACAATCTTGGTTACCAAAGAGGAAAGCAGGAGAGATGGGGTAAATATAAAGAATCTTAAAAAATAATACAAATGAACTTATTTATAGAACAGAAACAGTATCACAGATGTAGAAAACAAAGTTTTGGTTACCAGAGAGGGAAGCAGGAGAGATGGGGTAAAATGGGAGCTTGGGAAGTTTGGAATTAACAGATACACACTACTACATATAAATAGATAAATAAGGGTCGACTCCACAGCATAAGGAACTATATTCAATATCTCATAACAACCACTAATAAAAAAGAATCTGGAAAATAGCATGTATATATGTATTGTTCCGAATCACTTTGCTCTACACCTGAAAGTAACACAACATTGTAAATCAACTATATGTCAATTGAAAAAAGTACTGAATCAGACCCAAAAATACTCAAGGTATTCTTGATACCATAAAGACCAGGTTTATACTTAAGATTTTCCGGAATCAGGATAGAAACAAGAGAGGAGGAGCCAAAGTATTAGGAACATCAGCAAAAGCCCCCTTTCCAAATCAGCAGCGTATTTCAACAGAATATCAGTGCTGAATGTGGTAGCTTGGAAGTGTAAACCCCTAGAGTGTCAGTTTACTTTTCTATAGTGACAATGTGCTTTTAGAAAGCAGAAAGAGCCTCAAGAATTTTCAAATCTATTTCAGATAAAATGGCAACTCTCTCAAAGGCTACCCTGTTGATAAATTTTTCTTGGTCATTATCTTTAAACTGATGAAAAAGTAGAATGTCAAAAGAAACATGCAAAGCTGACTCTATGTATATATATACATATAAATATATGAAAACCTTATCCTGAGACAGACTTCCTGTCTTATTCTTGTGCTTGAACTGTTTTTAAATCACTGAAAGTTCAACATAGATTATCTTTCATTAATAAATGGCATGCAGTTAAAATGAATGGATACTGCCACTTGAAAGTACCACAAGTTATATTTCATAATTGTGTTTTCTTTTGCTTCCAAGAGCATGATGCTAGCATGAAGCATTGGGACATTCTAATTCTATTATCCTATCATCGTTGCCAAGGTAACAGGGCCCTGTTGATTCGACTGTCTGAGATGAAGGTTAAAGCTGGCAAGGAAAGGAAAAACAGGCAGCCAGCAAGACAGAAAAAAATACTCTGTGTTCATGTAGAGATCTGGAAATGTTTTTGTGTTTCCGGTAAGATTGTAATTTGAGTCCAAAAGTAAACTAGAAAGGTTTTTAAGAGCACAAAAGTGGTGCCCAAGAAAGGCCAAGGGAGTTTCCCCGAAGAGAAGGCATGATGGAGTATGAAATGTGAGCTTTTGGTTGAAAAATCTCACCATCCCACAAAGCACAGGGTTCATTCAACTCTCCCAAAGTACCAAATACACATTAAAGAGGTGGACTTTGCAGATGTGTATTTGCAGCATCTTTTACAAAATGAGTTAATGCAGTTTCCAAAGCATTTGAGCTTTTTCATACATAAGCTTGAAACTTTAAGATAATCTAACGAACTTGGCTTTCATCTGCTTGGTTTGCAAATAGAATCTTTTCCCACTATGAATATATGCCATGTTAGAAATGAAACTAAATAAAAATAATCATTTACATTGACTGCCCATCACTAGAAGATGTTCACAAAAGATACATGAGATAATCCTTATTTTCAAAAAGTTTATCATCTTCTTGAGAGAAACAAAGAGTAAGATTAAATCCATACAAAGAAGGAAATATGTGGGCAAACAGTAAAGCATCATTCATATGAGGCTAAAACTAGTGATAGAATATGGATCATCACACCTTCTTGCCTCTTCATTTTGCACCAGTTGCAATGCACAGGATCACTCTTGATTTGTAGCTAAAAGAAGTGTAAGAGAATGATAAGTGTTTGATATATTTTGCCGTGGCATGGAAGGCATGAGAGAGTATAGGTGATGGATGCGAGGGAATAATGGAGATGTTATCTTGGTATCTGTTTAGCTCTCAGAAACTTGGAATGCTTTGAAGTCCTAATATTGCAAGGATGACAACCAGAAGCCAGAAGTCTCCTGGAAGGGTCAAGGGACGCTAGGAATGAGCTTTGCTCCTTTGGGACCCAGGGAATAAAATGAGATGAAGAGTTAAGAAGACCATCCTTCGTCCCCACTACACATAAAAACTCCCACATCTCTGACATCCTGGAGAGAAGAATCACTGGGAGCTTTAGAAAAGAGTCCTCTTGGGCACAGACTCTGCAGACTCACAGGGGCAGGGGCAGCAGCTGGCATCTGTCAGGCACATTCAGGCAGCTTCGAGGGTGATGGGTGATGATCGGCAGAAGCCCAAGGGAGAATACGGGCCACACGGGGCTACGCTCACAAACAGTTGTGTCATTTTTCAAGTGAGACTCACTGAACCCCCTTTTCTTCAGTTCTGGAGGTTTTCAAGTTGGGAACCTTGAGGTCCATCCATCCATCCCACTATTGAAGGCTGGAGTCACTGTCACTGAGAAATCACGTGTTCCCTCCCACTGTGGAAGCTGCAACACATATTCGCCAATACATTAAATGTGCAAGACCCAGCCTGGAATGCTGTCTAAGGACTTACAGAGGGATCTGAGGGTCCCAGGATATTTGAGTATGTCATCCATTCTGAGACCTGCATTTTTCACTGCGTTAACATCTCTGAAATTATTGGGCATCTGACCATCAGATCACCTGTGACAGTCATGACAAAGCTGTCACTGCCTGCACATTAACCTTGCAGACTGTTGTCACTGGCTTGGAGGAAACTGAGACAACGGCGTAGCGTACTTTGAAGAAACATTGCACCATAGGTACTTCTGATTGCAGGGAGGACTGATAGCCCTGTGTTAGAAAGCACACATCAATTACTCTGAGTGGAAAGGTGATTCACAATTAAACTGTGCATATGAACACATTTAGAAACATCCTAATCAATTTATTTGCTTTTATATGTATGTTCAAAAGTAATACATATGAGTAATCTATGTGTAAATATACCTTTAAAAGCTTTTTCCATATGTTTAAACTAAAATCTTCAAGTGACAAAATATTGTGCCTTGATTAAATTAAAAAGCAGGTATTTTTTTTTACTTTCCTAGTGGTTTATAAAATAAAGATGCACCTTACATCTAATATTAATAGCATCTTAGAGTCAATGAAATATGAGCATATGTCACAATATTCATATACATATCACTTTTATTTAACATCCAGAGGAACAGGCAGCAAAGAACTTCATTACCTGGAAACATGTATTTTTACTAGAAGCCTGTCAGGAACACACTGGGCTCCCGAGAATGGTTCATTCACTTATTTCCAGTCTCCATAGAGTCACCTTTCTATCCAAAAATGTCAGCCTCAGAGGGACATCCAAGGCTTCTTCCTCCAGCCCCCATCTCCTCCTCCTTCCTCCTCTTCTGTCTGCTCTCCTCCAAGGACCCAGCTCCGTTTGACTCTCATCCTGTGTGGTCAAAGCCAGACTCTGGCTCCTTTCTATGGACAGGCTCGGGTCTTTCAGATGTTTCAGAATGGAGCATCTCTGAAGCCACCAAGATTTCTCCTGCCCATATTGACCACCTCTCACAGCACAAATGCAACCTGGCAGCAGTGAGGATGGGGAGGAATGAGCTGCATTAAACAGACAGAGAACACCGCCTTTGATCTTACTTAATCTCGTAACATTCCTGAGAATGTGGTAGTGGTTTAGTCGCTAAGTCGTGTCCGACCCGTGCGACCCCCATATCTGTAGCCCTCCAGGCTCCTCTGTCCACAGGACTTCCCAGGCAAGCATACTGGAGTGGGGTGCCATTTCCTTCTCCAGGGGATCTTCCCGACCCAGGGACTGAACCGGCATCTCCGGCACTGCAGGTGGATTCTTTACCACTGAGCCGCTTCCTGAGCATAGGGGATTACGAACTATCCATTTTATGGATGAGACCAAATAGTAAGTCAGGCACTAACTCTGACATGGGCCAATAGATTCTGGAGCTAGAGCAGCCCATTAATGGTGACTGACGATGGGGGAAAATAGTATTATACTTTACTTGGAACAGTGTGTGTTAATAATAATCCTTCATATATGTTTACACGTGATTGTTTATTAAGGAATTCTGAAGCCCTAGAGGTGCTCTAATTTGACTTTAAGCAAAACAGCTATCATTACTCCAATTTATGTTTACACAATCCTTACAGAGACTAGAAGAAGGCTATAGAAATGCATATACTATAGCAACACAAAATAAATTCAAAACAATTTAGAAAAGAGAAGCATAGGAAAAATAAAGACAGGAGTTAAATATGAATATATCCACTTTCCAGACTGAAGAAAGTGAAGTAAGACACAAAGAGATAAAACTATTCTCAGTTCATTGTTGATCCCACAACTGTGTCCTATGTAAATGAAACACTTGAAATCGAATGCCGGTAACCTTTCAGAAAGTGAATCCTCACCTTTATATTTTCACTCTTTCCTTTACAAATCCAATTGCTTGATTTCTCAACTCATTAATTTATTCAGCAAATATTTTTAGCATATTTCATGTACCCAGCATTGGCCTCCGTCCTGCCCGTGCAAACACAAACAAAGCTAATCCTTGCTCATACAGAAAGTGACTTGCTTTACATCTTCCTCTTAAAGTTGTCATCCAGTTCAAATACCAACACAGGGTGATTGAATAGGAATATTTTAACCTCTAAAATTTCCCAAGGTACCTGCAATTAATAGTTTTAAAACTGTAATATTCTAAAAATGGTGTTCTTCACAGAAAATAATTCCCTTTGTTCCAAGGAAGTAGACAAGAAAAAAGTGAGGTGTTTCCTAGCATAAAGTTTTCTGTGAGCTCTCCTATTAAGGACATAGTTGTCCTTGATAAATGAGTAACCTAAATTATGCTGCTCTGATACAAAGCACAGTGCATGGTGAATAACATCTTATCACCGAAAGAGAACATGTTTATATAAGGTTATTTCATGTTTTTCCTAAGTTTTCCTCACTCCCTTAAGAAAAGTCTAGCTAAATTTCAGACAGATGCAGAATGTTACACTTCAGAAAAGAATAACAACCAGCACTCATCTTTCTTTTTCTTACACTAAGCTTTCTAAAATTCCTTTTACATACATCATGTTGTACATAGCATGCATACAATCTAAAAGGCTAATGACTCTCTTTCAAAGACTTCTTAATCAAAGCCGATGGATCTACTTAATTTTTGTTTGCTGAAATAAGTTCTTCTTAATATCAGATATCTTGCTCAACATGTCAATATTTAATTCTCCAAAAGTAATTTATAGCAAATCACTGATGATCTGAAAGTATCAGAGTATCACCCTAACATTCAATACAATGAGTATCTCTTTGGATCAAGGATGGCATGGGAGCGGGTGCGTGTGAAGGAGTAATCAGTACATCATCAAACACTTGAAATATTAAATCACTGAAGAATGTAACATAAACATTGGCTTAATTTTACTTAATTTGATAAGGAAACTTGCAAGGAAGTTTAGCATATGAAAAGTACGTATTTGCTAAAACTGGGGGGTTTATTATTTTAATTATATTCTACCCTAAGATGATTCCACCTGGTGAGTTTAGGCACTTAACCTTCTGTATCCCGCTACATAAAGGATGTGATACACCTGATCGCGTTGTTTATTTCCATCGGCTACACGCAGGCTCGGCAGCGTGACAGAATTGCTCTGGAACTCATGTCTTTGTTTCTTTTTAGTTTATCCTTTCAACTTACTGAATTACTTCTTTTAATGCAGCCGAAATTTCATTAGTTTCCTGTAACCAAAATATTTCACTTATCAACACTCCACGATTGCTAAGATGTAGATCCCTGTGAAAGTGAAAGTTGCTCAGTCATGTCTGACTCTCTGTGACCCCATGGACTGTAGTCCACCAGGCTCCTCTCTCCATGGAATTCTCCAGGCAAGAAGATAGGACATAAACAAGTCTATAGTTAAGGCAATATGATTTTCAAATTTAATAGTTGAATCACGGGTATTTGGACATGAGTCAGAATCTGTTTCTTAGGTCCAAATATCCAAGATTCAATTAATTATATTGATAATTATATTGGCTTAACTGTAGACTTGTTTATGTCCTATCTTGGAAGAATATTTTCTTGAATATTACAAAACAGGGCATCAGTTAAACAAATGATGACAGTCCAATAATTAAGACCTAACTTTGAATATAACATTAAAATATTGTGCTAAATCTAAAAAAAAATATCCACTGTAGAACACTTTTGGAAGTAAATTATAAGACATACTTTCTATTTTTAAAAAATATAGACAGAAAGTAAATTAAATACATAAATGTTTGAAGATGTGTGGAAAACTGAGAGCCTCCTAAAATAACTGATTGCTGTATACACTGATGCAAACATTCAGGATCTCTTGACCCAAAAACCCCACAAACCCACTCACAGGTATAACCTAGAGACATGACCTCACAGGTCCATAAGGGGTCATGTACAAGGAGGTTTATTTCAATACTGTGTGGATTGCATTGGGACACTGGAAATAATAGCTCTTTAAGTGCTATGTAGAAATTTGGATCAATACACTAAATTTACACATAATTGTGATTTGTGTAAAACAATACACAGTGTTTATATTGAATAAAATAATTCAGAAATAGAATGAGTTCTACAGACAATAACATATGTCAATAGAAGAAAAACAAATGCATGCACAAATAACCATACATATTTTACAAAGGTGATATAAATCAAAGTATATTCCATAGGTATATTTAAGACAGAGGAGGGAAACGGTACTGGGAGTATGGGATGGGTGGAGAGGAAAGGCTTTGCATGGATCGGTGGTGATAAGAGCACCCAGAACACAGGATAGCATTAATCTACCCCACAGTCACCAAAATAGATATGTGACAGAAAATAGACAAAATAGAAAATAGATATGTGATCATCTCATGGTTGAAATATTATGATTAGTATTTATGTCTGTGTCTGCTTTTCTGCATTTTTAGAAGAGAATGTGTTATCTTCATAATAAATAAAGCAGAGTTATTCCTCAGATTTTTCAAGATGTATTTAGACAGGCTTAATTTGCATGCAGTATATTGCATCCTTTCAAGGCTACAGATTGAGGAGTTTTGACAAACATAGAGGGGCTCCTTGTATTTTAAGTGACTTGCTTAAACCAGATCTCCTGACCCAAATCCAGTGCTTTTTCCACTATGTCAAAATACTTTTTAAAATTACCCGCAAACTTGCACTCATTTCTATTTGCACTTCATAATACATTATACCATTTTTGGCCTTGAAAATTTAATTACTATAATAAACGCCTCCATAGAACTGCACGTGGGAGGACATCATGAGACAGGCCCTTTGTTATGTGAAACAATGGAATTGTGAGAAAATAGTTTTTGGTGATGAGAAAGCAGAGACCAGACAGGAGATTGGGACACCACGAGCCTGACATCTCCTTTCGTGCATTATAATGACTAACTTTTATTTTCCGGATAACGTTTGGCCCATCTTAAAAGTATAGGAAGCCAAAACTTTATCCACTTAAAATTATGCCATTCTAGAAGGAATGGTAACTTTCCACTCACTCCCAGTTTCCTTCTGTCCACTTGCCACAGATCATTTTGGGGCTCCAGGGGAGCTCTGGAAGACACGTGAAGCAGAGACAGGCAGCTAAACAGGCATGTACAATAAGAGTAACACTGAGGGGTAAGAAAGGTGAGCTGCTGGTGTCCAACTGGTGCAGCATGATGAGTCTGGACCCAGCAAGATAGATGTGGTCTGAGATCAGCCATCCAGACAATGGATGATACTCCAATAGCTGTCAGGACATTGTCCCCAACTAGACTGGCAACAGCTTGTAGTCTGGCTTAGAAATCAGATCTCTTCACCCCAGATAAATTAATTAACACCCACCCCTCTGCATTAAATAGCCCTGTCTGCCTGCCCAGCTTCTGTCAGCGTTCTTTCTTCTTTAATGCCTGTGCCTTCTCTGAGCTTTCCAACTGTCCGCAGAGCCGCCAAGCAGGCAGTTCCAGCTCTTCAATTCAGTTTCATCATGTCAGGAGACTGCAATCAAGCCTTAATGACATTCTGCAGCCTGGGAGACATTCACTGCCCCTAACTTCTTCTTAGAGGCATCTGTTCAAGATAGGTCGAAGGCTGCCCAGGCTCAGCCAGCAGCAAACACACACTCCAGAAAATGGACTAGCACTCTATGTTTATTCCTTCCTTGGATTTCTTATTCCTATCAGAAATACACAAAGATCATCAAGTAAAGATCTCTCATCTAAAAGATGACCAAGGACATCTTAAGAAGCATTTTCTACTAGGCTGTCCAGGTGATACTCAACTTGTCATAAAGCTATGAGAATAAGATTTTGCATTCGTTGAGTCCTTTAGTTTCCAACCATTCTCACATGCCATGTCTTACACTTCAGGTCAAAGAAATGGGACGAGAAGAAGCTGATTTTACAAAATGACCACTCAAAGAACTTCTTGGTGAGAGAAAATTTTAGTTTTCAATCAGGTGATGATGTTGGCAGCCAAAGTGGCCAGATATTCCATCAGTAATTATTTGCAAAGTCAGACATCTATTACCAGAAGCACGAGAAGTTCTATATGGATTGCAGAACAAATTTGAGCTTTAAAAATTAAAACAAGTACACGGATTTAAAATGGGATGCCTGTATGTGTGTTGCAGGAAAATTTATAAAGACATTGGTTTCTCTTTTGTTCTCACTGCTTTGGGAAATAGTAAGCAAAGTCCATCTCTTCATTTTCCAATCACCAAATAAGCCCTCACAATTCTTATATAATTCTCGAGGGGCATACCCCCAAAATAATATTCTAATTGAAGTTTTGTCTATCCAAGAGTGGGAGTTCTGAGCAATAGATTTTATGATTTAGAACCCTTCTAGTCAATGTGTGGTTGACAGAGCATTAGTAGTATCACTTGGCTTGAGAGCTTGTTAGAAATGCTGAGCCTCAGACCCTGCCCAGGGCTACCGACTCAGAATCTGCCATTTAACAAGATCCCTAGGGGATTCCTATGCACATCCAAATTTGAGACATGCCAGTCTAGAACAAAGAAAGCAGAATATTATATCTGTATAGAATATTTCTTACACCCATACATGATGGGGTAAATCCACACCTGCCAAACTTGGATGCTGACTGAACCTCAATTCAAAGAAATGTATAATTTTTAAGCTATTAATAGTATTAATTTACAGGGATAAACAGTGTGGATTAACCCCATCACTTTATAAGGAAGAGAAGGAAAATAATGCTTCTTTACCCTTGGTAACTACTGCTCTACAGAGGTAACCAAGGCATCCATTGGACTTTTAAGTGACAAATAGTCCCAGTGTGCCTGAGAGGAAGAGGGATTTCTGGGGACCAGGGACTTCGAGTGCTAAAACAGGTGTAGAAGCAAGATGCTTGCTGTGTGCTCAGCCGCTCAGCTGTGTTCGAATTTGTGTGACCTCATGGGCTGTAGCTCACCAGGCTCCTCAGTCCATGGAATTTTCCAGGCAAGAATACTGGAGTGGGTTGTCATTCCCTACTCCCAGGGAAATGAAGGACAGTCCTAGACTAAAAGGACTGGCTGGCTTGTTGATATCTCTCCAAATGCTTATTTTTCTAAAAATCTTAAGTGATTATTCTTTATATGTCCATAATCTTTAAATTTTTTTTTTACAGATTATAACCAATCTTTCTCACATTACCTAAGGTCAGAACACATCTTATTTTAGAACCAATACCCCCATTTGTTGGACTTATTTTTCAAAGGAACTTCAGAGGAGCATGGAAACGGGCTATCACAGCCTCCAATGGCATGGGAGACTGGATCAAGGGAAGGCAGGCTGCAATACTGGGGTAAGAGGTGAAGAGTCCAGTGAGAAAATACATCAGAAGAGAAAAAAAGAAAAAAGCAAACTTCCTGTTGGCTTCTCAATGTGGCTTAATGCCAACTATAACAAGCCTGAAAATTTGCCGATGGTACAGTGCGCCCTCCTCAGAGACTGTGTGTGGAACCTACTCCAGGCTTCGGGGGACCTCTGACCCAAGCCAGATCAGTAGGCGACTCTCACTGGAGAACTTTTAACTAAATGGCAACACTTTTCACTGGTGTTTGTGGCCACTGGGATTTAGGGGCATCCTTGGGGTCATCACTGTTCAGCATATGCATGAGGACCCTGAGAAATCTGTCTGTGAAGATGGAGAAAGAGGAGCCACAGTTATCGAGAGGAAAGCACGAAAGCAGAGTTGCAGCCGCAGCAGGACAGAGACAGACGGAGGCTGGGGTGCCTGGTCTCGTTCCCCCTGAAGCTTTCTGAGGCCTCGGGGCCTGGTCCCGTTCCCCCTGCAGCTTTCCGAGGCTTCGGGGCCTGGTCTCGTTCCCCCTGCTGCTTTCCGCTCAGCTGCAGGAATGCACCTTGCCACCCTATTTGCCTCCGGGCAGCTCTTAGGGGACTCGGTCTTTGAGGAGCCCCACCCGGGGAAACCGGCTTCTGCCTTAGGTATTTGAGGAGCCCCACATTGGGAAATGGCCCCCCACACTGGGCCCTGGCTTCCGCCCTGTGGCTTCAGGCACCCTCCTGATTCTCACGGGGGCATAGCAATTGACCTCTCACATCCCCTCATCTACTCTCTCTGAGTCAGCTCTTTGGCCCACTTGCCTTTGCAATTTCTAGCCTTATGGGGTCTTCTTAGAGTCTAGGAGCTAGAGTACTATAGTCTCACCCTCAGGTCCAAACGCTCCAGCACCAGGTCAGAGTTCCACAGGACTAGGGGATTTTGGAGGCTCTGCAAATCTCTCTACAGCTATAAGTTCCAGCCTGAAATCTCCCCAAAGAAACACCCAGGCAGTCTAGCTTCTGTAAGTTCCAGCAGCCAGGAAGTCACAGCAGCAGGACCAGTGACCCAGGAGCCAGCTGCCTCGCATTACAATGCCAGCTCTGAGTCAGGGCGTGTAAAATCTGGTAAAAACTTTGCAACTTCCCTGAGCTTCCCTTTCTTTGCATGTAAAACCTTAGGTCTAATCAAATGAAACTGTCATTTCTGTAGGTCAAAATGATAGAATATAAATAAATTCATATGGATGAACTTGGTATTATACCTGTCTCACGGGTAAGTGAAGACTGGAGTTTTTAACCAATATTTTTAAGTACCTGGCCTCAATGAGTCATAGCTATTAATCTCAGGGTGCTGTTGCTCTTGTTACCCAGCACAATATCTCCGTTACCATAGTTACTTTATGATGAAGAGGAGCTAAGACACCACAAGGGGTCCAACCTCCCCAAGCTGCTAGGTTGCCTAGCTTGCTAACCCCAGAGTGCAGTTTTTTGACAGAATATGACCTTCCTGAGCGGGACAGGGTACATGGAGAACAGGTGCAAGAAGAAGATAGCTGCAGGGTTCTCAGGGATCTGAACCATGAGAGGCCACACCAGAGGGGTGAGTGGCCAGAGCTCTTCCAGGACACCGGGGAGTCGGGGCTCATGTGTGAGGCAAAGGGCACTCCCAGAAAACAGAGGGGGCCATTTATCCTGCAGCAGTCGTCAGGCTTTGATTGAGCCAAGCCTCCAGACAGAAAGGACTTCTCGACATAGAGCCACAAACCGAGCCCAGCCTTTTACAAAGCAACCTCTCTAGAACACCATCTTTCTGCACCACAGGGTGGAAAGATTTTGAGATCTTGATATTTTGAGATTCTGCCATCTCAAAATGCTTCTGCTTCAACACTGATGGTCGCCTGTATCACGGGTCAGGCTCCAAAGTGGCAGGTCAGCCCGTCCTCACACAGCTTATCCTCAGGGTTGGGCAACACCACTCTTCCCTTGATCTTAAAAATTCTGAAGTTATTTAGAGAAGAGCTAACACCTATCTTACTCAAACTCTTCCAGAAAATTGCAGAGGAAGGTAAACTTCCAAACTCATTCTATGAGGCCACCATCACCCTAATTCCAAAACCAGACAAAGATGCCACAAAAAAAGAAAACTACAGGCCAATATCACTGATGAACATAGATGCAAAA